>NW_028246939.1:0-57469 GCF_964263255.1 Lissotriton vulgaris
ATTTGGAGGCATTTAATGTTCGAGCAAAAACGGCTGATTTTCGACACAAGAGATAACACCCCCCCATTACGTCATGCTTCAGAAATGTGGAAAATGGTCCGTTTTCAAATGTTTTATTTTTGAACGTCAGTTCACATTTGTAGGTGGATCATCAGTGTTAGAGCTAAAATTAGCATGTTTAAAGTGATTTTCATGCTTCCAGGGGCTCGGGAAGTTAATTAAATACCATTTGGAGGCATTTAATGTTCGAGCAAAAACGGCTGATTTTCGACAAAAGAGATAACACCCCCCCATTACGTCATGCTTCAGAAATGTGGAAAATGGTCCGTTTTCAAATGTTTTATTTTTGAACGTCAGTTCACATTTGTAGGTGGATCATCAGTGTTAGAGCTAAAATTAGCATGTTTAAAGTGATTTTCATGCTTCCAGGGGCTCGGGAAGTTAATTAAATACCATTTGGAGGCATTTAATGTTCGAGCAAAAACGGCTGATTTTCGACAAAAGAGATAACACCCCCCCATTACGTCATGCTTCAGAAATGTGGAAAATGGTCCGTTTTCAAATGTTTTATTTTTGAACGTCAGTTCACATTTGTAGGTGGATCATCAGTGTTAGAGCTAAAATTAGCATGTTTAAAGTGATTTTCATGCTTCCAGGGGCCCAAAACACAAGATTTATGGAATGGTTAAAAGTGCATGAAAATGGCCAATTTACTCACTCTGAGTTCTCAAAAAGGGTTTCTTCACCCCGGGAAGTTAATTAAATACCATTTGGAGGCATTTAATGTTCGAGCAAAAACGGCTGATTTTCGACAAAAGAGATAACACCCCCCCATTACGTCATGCTTCAGAAATGTGGAAAATGGTCCGTTTTCAAATGTTTTATTTTTGAACGTCAGTTCACATTTGTAGGTGGATCATCAGTGTTAGAGCTAAAATTAGCATGTTTAAAGTGATTTTCATGCTTCCAGGGGCTCGGGAAGTTAATTAAATACCATTTGGAGGCATTTAATGTTCGAGCAAAAACGGCTGATTTTCGACAAAAGAGATAACACCCCCCCATTACGTCATGCTTCAGAAATGTGGAAAATGGTCCGTTTTCAAATGTTTTATTTTTGAACGTCAGTTCACATTTGTAGGTGGATCATCAGTGTTAGAGTTAAAATTAGCATGTTTAAAGTGATTTTCATGCTTCCAGGGGCCCAAAACACAAGATTTATGGAATGGTTAAAAGTGCATGAAAATGGCCAATTTACCACTCTGAGTTCTCAAAAAGGGTTTCTTCACCCCGGGAAGTGAAATAAATACCATTTGGAGGCATTTAATGTTCGAGCAAAAACGGCTGATTTTCGACAAAAGAGATAACACCCCCCCATTACGTCATGCTTCAGAAATGTGGAAAATGGTCCGTTTTCAAATGTTTTATTTTTGAACGTCAGTTCACATTTGTAGGTGGATCATCAGTGTTAGAGCTAAAATTAGCATGTTTAAAGTGATTTTCATGCTTCCAGGGGCTCGGGAAGTGAAATAAATACCATTTGGAGGCATTTAATGGTCGAGCAAAAACGGCTGATTTTCGACAAAAGAGATAACACCCCCCCATTACGTCATGCTTCAGAAATGTGGAAAATGGTCCGTTTTCAAATGTTTTAGTTTTTGAACGTCAGTTCACATTTGTAGGTGGATCATCAGTGTTAGAGCTAAAATTAGCATGTTTAAAGTGATTTTCATGCTTCCAGGGGCCCAAAACACAAGATTTATGGAATGGTTAAAAGTGCATGAAAATGGCCAATTTACTCACTCTGAGTTCTCAAAAAGGGTTTCTTCACCCCGGGAAGTTAATTAAATACCATTTGGAGGCATTTAATGTTCGAGCAAAAACGGCTGATTTTCGACAAAAGAGATAACACCCCCCCATTACGTCATGCTTCAGAAATGTGGAAAATGGTCCGTTTTCAAATGTTTTATTTTTGAACGTCAGTTCACATTTGTAGGTGGATCATCAGTGTTAGAGCTAAAATTAGCATGTTTAAAGTGATTTTCATGCTTCCAGGGGCCCAAAACACAAGATTTATGGAATGGTTAAAAGTGCATGAAAATGGCCAATTTACTCACTCTGAGTTCTCAAAAAGGGTTTCTTCAACCCGGGAAGTTAATTAAATACCATTTGGAGGCATTTAATGTTCGAGCAAAAACGGCTGATTTTCGACAAAAGAGATAACACCCCCCCATTACGTCATGCTTCAGAAATGTGGAAAATGGTCCGTTTTCAAATGTTTTATTTTTGAACGTCAGTTCACATTTGTAGGTGGATCATCAGTGTTAGAGCTAAAATTAGCATGTTTAAAGTGATTTTCATGCTTCCAGGGGCTCGGGAAGTTAATTAAATACCATTTGGAGGCATTTAATGTTCGAGCAAAAACGGCTGATTTTCGACAAAAGAGATAACACCCCCCCATTACGTCATGCTTCAGAAATGTGGAAAATGGTCCGTTTTCAAATGTTTTATTTTTGAACGTCAGTTCACATTTGTAGGTGGATCATCAGTGTTAGAGCTAAAATTAGCATGTTTAAAGTGATTTTCATGCTTCCAGGGGCCCAAAACACAAGATTTATGGAATGGTTAAAAGTGCATGAAAATGGCCAATTTACTCACTCTGAGTTCTCAAAAAGGGTTTCTTCACCCCGGGAAGTTAATTAAATACCATTTGGAGGCATTTAATGTTCGAGCAAAAACGGCTGATTTTCGACAAAAGAGATAACACCCCCCCATTACGTCATGCTTCAGAAATGTGGAAAATGGTCCGTTTTCAAATGTTTTATTTTTGAACGTCAGTTCACATTTGTAGGTGGATCATCAGTGTTAGAGCTAAAATTAGCATGTTTAAAGTGATTTTCATGCTTCCAGGGGCTCGGGAAGTGAAATAAATACCATTTGGAGGCATTTAATGGTCGAGCAAAAACGGCTGATTTTCGACAAAAGAGATAACACCCCCCCATTACGTCATGCTTCAGAAATGTGGAAAATGGTCCGTTTTCAAATGTTTTATTTTTGAACGTCAGTTCACATTTGTAGGTGGATCATCAGTGTTAGAGCTAAAATTAGCATGTTTAAAGTGATTTTCATGCTTCCAGGGGCCCAAAACACAAGATTTATGGAATGGTTAAAAGTGCATGAAAATGGCCAATTTACTCACTCTGAGTTCTCAAAAAGGGTTTCTTCACCCCGGGAAGTTAATTAAATACCATTTGGAGGCATTTAATGTTCGAGCAAAAACGGCTGATTTTCGACAAAAGAGATAACACCCCCCCATTACGTCATGCTTCAGAAATGTGGAAAATGGTCCGTTTTCAAATGTTTTATTTTTGAACGTCAGTTCACATTTGTAGGTGGATCATCAGTGTTAGAGCTAAAATTAGCATGTTTAAAGTGATTTTCATGCTTCCAGGGGCCCAAAACACAAGATTTATGGAATGGTTAAAAGTGCATGAAAATGGCCAATTTACTCACTCTGAGTTCTCAAAAAGGGTTTCTTCAACCCGGGAAGTTAATTAAATACCATTTGGAGGCATTTAATGTTCGAGCAAAAACGGCTGATTTTCGACAAAAGAGATAACACCCCCCCATTACGTCATGCTTCAGAAATGTGGAAAATGGTCCGTTTTCAAATGTTTTATTTTTGAACGTCAGTTCACATTTGTAGGTGGATCATCAGTGTTAGAGCTAAAATTAGCATGTTTAAAGTGATTTTCATGCTTCCAGGGGCTCGGGAAGTTAATTAAATACCATTTGGAGGCATTTAATGTTCGAGCAAAAACGGCTGATTTTCGACAAAAGAGATAACACCCCCCCATTACGTCATGCTTCAGAAATGTGGAAAATGGTCCGTTTTCAAATGTTTTATTTTTGAACGTCAGTTCACATTTGTAGGTGGATCATCAGTGTTAGAGCTAAAATTAGCATGTTTAAAGTGATTTTCATGCTTCCAGGGGCCCAAAACACAAGATTTATGGAATGGTTAAAAGTGCATGAAAATGGCCAATTTACTCACTCTGAGTTCTCAAAAAGGGTTTCTTCACCCCGGGAAGTTAATTAAATACCATTTGGAGGCATTTAATGTTCGAGCAAAAACGGCTGATTTTCGACAAAAGAGATAACACCCCCCCATTACGTCATGCTTCAGAAATGTGGAAAATGGTCCGTTTTCAAATGTTTTATTTTTGAACGTCAGTTCACATTTGTAGGTGGATCATCAGTGTTAGAGCTAAAATTAGCATGTTTAAAGTGATTTTCATGCTTCCAGGGGCTCGGGAAGTTAATTAAATACCATTTGGAGGCATTTAATGTTCGAGCAAAAACGGCTGATTTTCGACAAAAGAGATAACACCCCCCCATTACGTCATGCTTCAGAAATGTGGAAAATGGTCCGTTTTCAAATGTTTTATTTTTGAACGTCAGTTCACATTTGTAGGTGGATCATCAGTGTTAGAGTTAAAATTAGCATGTTTAAAGTGATTTTCATGCTTCCAGGGGCCCAAAACACAAGGTTTATGGAATGGTTAAAAGTGCATGAAAATGGCCAATTTACTCACTCTGAGTTCTCAAAAAGGGTTTCTTCACCCCGGGAAGTGAAATAAATACCATTTGGAGGCATTTAATGTTCGAGCAAAAACGGCTGATTTTCGACAAAAGAGATAACACCCCCCCATTACGTCATGCTTCAGAAATGTGGAAAATGGTCCGTTTTCAAATGTTTTATTTTTGAACGTCAGTTCACATTTGTAGGTGGATCATCAGTGTTAGAGCTAAAATTAGCATGTTTAAAGTGATTTTCATGCTTCCAGGGGCTCGGGAAGTGAAATAAATACCATTTGGAGGCATTTAATGTTCGAGCAAAAACGGCTGATTTTCGACAAAAGAGATAACACCCCCCCATTACGTCATGCTTCAGAAATGTGGAAAATGGTCCGTTTTCAAATGTTTTATTTTTGAACGTCAGTTCACATTTGTAGGTGGATCATCAGTGTTAGAGCTAAAATTAGCATGTTTAAAGTGATTTTCATGCTTCCAGGGGCCCAAAACACAAGATTTATGGAATGGTTAAAAGTGCATGAAAATGGCCAATTTACTCACTCTGAGTTCTCAAAAAGGGTTTCTTCACCCCGGGAAGTTAATTAAATACCATTTGGAGGCATTTAATGTTCGAGCAAAAACGGCTGATTTTCGACAAAAGAGATAACACCCCCCCATTACGTCATGCTTCAGAAATGTGGAAAATGGTCCGTTTTCAAATGTTTTATTTTTGAACGTCAGTTCACATTTGTAGGTGGATCATCAGTGTTAGAGCTAAAATTAGCATGTTTAAAGTGATTTTCATGCTTCCAGGGGCCCAAAACACAAGATTTATGGAATGGTTAAAAGTGCATGAAAATGGCCAATTTACTCACTCTGAGTTCTCAAAAAGGGTTTCTTCAACCCGGGAAGTTAATTAAATACCATTTGGAGGCATTTAATGTTCGAGCAAAAACGGCTGATTTTCGACAAAAGAGATAACACCCCCCCATTACGTCATGCTTCAGAAATGTGGAAAATGGTCCGTTTTCAAATGTTTTATTTTTGAACGTCAGTTCACATTTGTAGGTGGATCATCAGTGTTAGAGCTAAAATTAGCATGTTTAAAGTGATTTTCATGCTTCCAGGGGCTCGGGAAGTTAATTAAATACCATTTGGAGGCATTTAATGTTCGAGCAAAAACGGCTGATTTTCGACAAAAGAGATAACACCCCCCCATTACGTCATGCTTCAGAAATGTGGAAAATGGTCCGTTTTCAAATGTTTTATTTTTGAACGTCAGTTCACATTTGTAGGTGGATCATCAGTGTTAGAGCTAAAATTAGCATGTTTAAAGTGATTTTCATGCTTCCAGGGGCCCAAAACACAAGATTTATGGAATGGTTAAAAGTGCATGAAAATGGCCAATTTACTCACTCTGAGTTCTCAAAAAGGGTTTCTTCACCCCGGGAAGTTAATTAAATACCATTTGGAGGCATTTAATGTTCGAGCAAAAACGGCTGATTTTCGACAAAAGAGATAACACCCCCCCATTACGTCATGCTTCAGAAATGTGGAAAATGGTCCGTTTTCAAATGTTTTATTTTTGAACGTCAGTTCACATTTGTAGGTGGATCATCAGTGTTAGAGCTAAAATTAGCATGTTTAAAGTGATTTTCATGCTTCCAGGGGCTCGGGAAGTTAATTAAATACCATTTGGAGGCATTTAATGTTCGAGCAAAAACGGCTGATTTTCGACAAAAGAGATAACACCCCCCCATTACGTCATGCTTCAGAAATGTGGAAAATGGTCCGTTTTCAAATGTTTTATTTTTGAACGTCAGTTCACATTTGTAGGTGGATCATCAGTGTTAGAGTTAAAATTAGCATGTTTAAAGTGATTTTCATGCTTCCAGGGGCCCAAAACACAAGGTTTATGGAATGGTTAAAAGTGCATGAAAATGGCCAATTTACTCACTCTGAGTTCTCAAAAAGGGTTTCTTCACCCCGGGAAGTGAAATAAATACCATTTGGAGGCATTTAATGTTCGAGCAAAAACGGCTGATTTTCGACAAAAGAGATAACACCCCCCCATTACGTCATGCTTCAGAAATGTGGAAAATGGTCCGTTTTCAAATGTTTTATTTTTGAACGTCAGTTCACATTTGTAGGTGGATCATCAGTGTTAGAGCTAAAATTAGCATGTTTAAAGTGATTTTCATGCTTCCAGGGGCTCGGGAAGTGAAATAAATACCATTTGGAGGCATTTAATGTTCGAGCAAAAACGGCTGATTTTCGACAAAAGAGATAACACCCCCCCATTACGTCATGCTTCAGAAATGTGGAAAATGGTCCGTTTTCAAATGTTTTATTTTTGAACGTCAGTTCACATTTGTAGGTGGATCATCAGTGTTAGAGCTAAAATTAGCATGTTTAAAGTGATTTTCATGCTTCCAGGGGCCCAAAACACAAGATTTATGGAATGGTTAAAAGTGCATGAAAATGGCCAATTTACTCACTCTGAGTTCTCAAAAAGGGTTTCTTCACCCCGGGAAGTTAATTAAATACCATTTGGAGGCATTTAATGTTCGAGCAAAAACGGCTGATTTTCGACAAAAGAGATAACACACCCCCATTACGTCATGCTTCAGAAATGTGGAAAATGGTCCGTTTTCAAATGTTTTATTTTTGAACGTCAGTTCACATTTGTAGGTGGATCATCAGTGTTAGAGCTAAAATTAGCATGTTTAAAGTGATTTTCATGCTTCCAGGGGCCCAAAACACAAGATTTATGGAATGGTTAAAAGTGCATGAAAATGGCCAATTTACTCACTCTGAGTTCTCAAAAAGGGTTTCTTCAACCCGGGAAGTTAATTAAATACCATTTGGAGGCATTTAATGTTCGAGCAAAAACGGCTGATTTTCGACAAAAGAGATAACACCCCCCCATTACGTCATGCTTCAGAAATGTGGAAAATGGTCCGTTTTCAAATGTTTTATTTTTGAACGTCAGTTCACATTTGTAGGTGGATCATCAGTGTTAGAGCTAAAATTAGCATGTTTAAAGTGATTTTCATGCTTCCAGGGGCTCGGGAAGTTAATTAAATACCATTTGGAGGCATTTAATGTTCGAGCAAAAACGGCTGATTTTCGACAAAAGAGATAACACCCCCCCATTACGTCATGCTTCAGAAATGTGGAAAATGGTCCGTTTTCAAATGTTTTATTTTTGAACGTCAGTTCACATTTGTAGGTGGATCATCAGTGTTAGAGCTAAAATTAGCATGTTTAAAGTGATTTTCATGCTTCCAGGGGCTCGGGAAGTGAAATAAATACCATTTGGAGGCATTTAATGGTCGAGCAAAAACGGCTGATTTTCGACAAAAGAGATAACACCCCCCCATTACGTCATGCTTCAGAAATGTGGAAAATGGTCCGTTTTCAAAAGTTTTATTTTTGAACGTCAGTTCACATTTGTAGGTGGATCATCAGTGTTAGAGCTAAAATTAGCATGTTTAAAGTGATTTTCATGCTTCCAGGGGCCCAAAACACAAGATTTATGGAATGGTTAAAAGTGCATGAAAATGGCCAATTTACTCACTCTGAGTTCTCAAAAAGGGTTTCTTCACCCCGGGAAGTTAATTAAATACCATTTGGAGGCATTTAATGTTCGAGCAAAAACGGCTGATTTTCGACAAAAGAGATAACACCCCCCCATTACGTCATGCTTCAGAAATGTGGAAAATGGTCCGTTTTCAAATGTTTTATTTTTGAACGTCAGTTCACATTTGTAGGTGGATCATCAGTGTTAGAGCTAAAATTAGCATGTTTAAAGTGATTTTCATGCTTCCAGGGGCCCAAAACACAAGATTTATGGAATGGTTAAAAGTGCATGAAAATGGCCAATTTACTCACTCTGAGTTCTCAAAAAGGGTTTCTTCAACCCGGGAAGTTAATTAAATACCATTTGGAGGCATTTAATGTTCGAGCAAAAACGGCTGATTTTCGACAAAAGAGATAACACCCCCCCATTACGTCATGCTTCAGAAATGTGGAAAATGGTCCGTTTTCAAATGTTTTATTTTTGAACGTCAGTTCACATTTGTAGGTGGATCATCAGTGTTAGAGCTAAAATTAGCATGTTTAAAGTGATTTTCATGCTTCCAGGGGCTCGGGAAGTTAATTAAATACCATTTGGAGGCATTTAATGTTCGAGCAAAAACGGCTGATTTTCGACAAAAGAGATAACACCCCCCCATTACGTCATGCTTCAGAAATGTGGAAAATGGTCCGTTTTCAAATGTTTTATTTTTGAACGTCAGTTCACATTTGTAGGTGGATCATCAGTGTTAGAGCTAAAATTAGCATGTTTAAAGTGATTTTCATGCTTCCAGGGGCCCAAAACACAAGATTTATGGAATGGTTAAAAGTGCATGAAAATGGCCAATTTACTCACTCTGAGTTCTCAAAAAGGGTTTCTTCACCCCGGGAAGTTAATTAAATACCATTTGGAGGCATTTAATGTTCGAGCAAAAACGGCTGATTTTCGACAAAAGAGATAACACCCCCCCATTACGTCATGCTTCAGAAATGTGGAAAATGGTCCGTTTTCAAATGTTTTATTTTTGAACGTCAGTTCACATTTGTAGGTGGATCATCAGTGTTAGAGCTAAAATTAGCATGTTTAAAGTGATTTTCATGCTTCCAGGGGCTCGGGAAGTTAATTAAATACCATTTGGAGGCATTTAATGTTCGAGCAAAAACGGCTGATTTTCGACAAAAGAGATAACACCCCCCCATTACGTCATGCTTCAGAAATGTGGAAAATGGTCCGTTTTCAAATGTTTTATTTTTGAACGTCAGTTCACATTTGTAGGTGGATCATCAGTGTTAGAGTTAAAATTAGCATGTTTAAAGTGATTTTCATGCTTCCAGGGGCCCAAAACACAAGGTTTATGGAATGGTTAAAAGTGCATGAAAATGGCCAATTTACTCACTCTGAGTTCTCAAAAAGGGTTTCTTCACCCCGGGAAGTGAAATAAATACCATTTGGAGGCATTTAATGTTCGAGCAAAAACGGCTGATTTTCGACAAAAGAGATAACACCCCCCCATTACGTCATGCTTCAGAAATGTGGAAAATGGTCCGTTTTCAAATGTTTTATTTTTGAACGTCAGTTCACATTTGTAGGTGGATCATCAGTGTTAGAGCTAAAATTAGCATGTTTAAAGTGATTTTCATGCTTCCAGGGGCTCGGGAAGTGAAATAAATACCATTTGGAGGCATTTAATGTTCGAGCAAAAACGGCTGATTTTCGACAAAAGAGATAACACCCCCCCATTACGTCATGCTTCAGAAATGTGGAAAATGGTCCGTTTTCAAATGTTTTATTTTTGAACGTCAGTTCACATTTGTAGGTGGATCATCAGTGTTAGAGCTAAAATTAGCATGTTTAAAGTGATTTTCATGCTTCCAGGGGCCCAAAACACAAGATTTATGGAATGGTTAAAAGTGCATGAAAATGGCCAATTTACTCACTCTGAGTTCTCAAAAAGGGTTTCTTCACCCCGGGAAGTTAATTAAATACCATTTGGAGGCATTTAATGTTCGAGCAAAAACGGCTGATTTTCGACAAAAGAGATAACACCCCCCCATTACGTCATGCTTCAGAAATGTGGAAAATGGTCCGTTTTCAAATGTTTTATTTTTGAACGTCAGTTCACATTTGTAGGTGGATCATCAGTGTTAGAGCTAAAATTAGCATGTTTAAAGTGATTTTCATGCTTCCAGGGGCCCAAAACACAAGATTTATGGAATGGTTAAAAGTGCATGAAAATGGCCAATTTACTCACTCTGAGTTCTCAAAAAGGGTTTCTTCACCCCGGGAAGTTAATTAAATACCATTTGAAGGCATTTAATGTTCGAGCAAAAACGGCTGATTTTCGACAAAAGAGATAACACCCCCCCATTACGTCATGCTTCAGAAATGTGGAAAATGGTCCGTTTTCAAATGTTTTATTTTTGAACGTCAGTTCACATTTGTAGGTGGATCATCAGTGTTAGAGCTAAAATTAGCATGTTTAAAGTGATTTTCATGCTTCCAGGGGCCCAAAACACAAGATTTATGGAATGGTTAAAAGTGCATGAAAATGGCCAATTTACTCACTCTGAGTTCTCAAAAAGGGTTTCTTCACCCCGGGAAGTTAATTAAATACCATTTGGAGGCATTTAATGTTCGAGCAAAAACGGCTGATTTTCGACAAAAGAGATAACACCCCCCCATTACGTCATGCTTCAGAAATGTGGAAAATGGTCCGTTTTCAAATGTTTTATTTTTGAACGTCAGTTCACATTTGTAGGTGGATCATCAGTGTTAGAGCTAAAATTAGCATGTTTAAAGTGATTTTCATGCTTCCAGGGGCTCGGGAAGTTAATTAAATACCATTTGGAGGCATTTAATGTTCGAGCAAAAACGGCTGATTTTCGACAAAAGAGATAACACCCCCCCATTACGTCATGCTTCAGAAATGTGGAAAATGGTCCGTTTTCAAATGTTTTATTTTTGAACGTCAGTTCACATTTGTAGGTGGATCATCAGTGTTAGAGTTAAAATTAGCATGTTTAAAGTGATTTTCATGCTTCCAGGGGCCCAAAACACAAGGTTTATGGAATGGTTAAAAGTGCATGAAAATGGCCAATTTACTCACTCTGAGTTCTCAAAAAGGGTTTCTTCACCCCGGGAAGTGAAATAAATACCATTTGGAGGCATTTAATGTTCGAGCAAAAACGGCTGATTTTCGACAAAAGAGATAACACCCCCCCATTACGTCATGCTTCAGAAATGTGGAAAATGGTCCGTTTTCAAATGTTTTATTTTTGAACGTCAGTTCACATTTGTAGGTGGATCATCAGTGTTAGAGCTAAAATTTGCATGTTTAAAGTGATTTTCATGCTTCCAGGGGCTCGGGAAGTGAAATAAATACCATTTGGAGGCATTTAATGTTCGAGCAAAAACGGCTGATTTTCGACAAAAGAGATAACACCCCCCCATTACGTCATGCTTCAGAAATGTGGAAAATGGTCCGTTTTCAAATGTTTTATTTTTGAACGTCAGTTCACATTTGTAGGTGGATCATCAGTGTTAGAGCTAAAATTAGCATGTTTAAAGTGATTTTCATGCTTCCAGGGGCCCAAAACACAAGATTTATGGAATGGTTAAAAGTGCATGAAAATGGCCAATTTACTCACTCTGAGTTCTCAAAAAGGGTTTCTTCACCCCGGGAAGTTAATTAAATACCATTTGGAGGCATTTAATGTTCGAGCAAAAACGGCTGATTTTCGACAAAAGAGATAACACCCCCCCATTACGTCATGCTTCAGAAATGTGGAAAATGGTCCGTTTTCAAATGTTTTATTTTTGAACGTCAGTTCACATTTGTAGGTGGATCATCAGTGTTAGAGCTAAAATTAGCATGTTTAAAGTGATTTTCATGCTTCCAGGGGCCCAAAACACAAGATTTATGGAATGGTTAAAAGTGCATGAAAATGGCCAATTTACTCACTCTGAGTTCTCAAAAAGGGTTTCTTCAACCCGGGAAGTTAATTAAATACCATTTGGAGGCATTTAATGTTCGAGCAAAAACGGCTGATTTTCGACAAAAGAGATAACACCCCCCCATTACGTCATGCTTCAGAAATGTGGAAAATGGTCCGTTTTCAAATGTTTTATTTTTGAACGTCAGTTCACATTTGTAGGTGGATCATCAGTGTTAGAGCTAAAATTAGCATGTTTAAAGTGATTTTCATGCTTCCAGGGGCTCGGGAAGTTAATTAAATACCATTTGGAGGCATTTAATGTTCGAGCAAAAACGGCTGATTTTCGACAAAAGAGATAACACCCCCCCATTACGTCATGCTTCAGAAATGTGGAAAATGGTCCGTTTTCAAATGTTTTATTTTTGAACGTCAGTTCACATTTGTAGGTGGATCATCAGTGTTAGAGCTAAAATTAGCATGTTTAAAGTGATTTTCATGCTTCCAGGGGCTCGGGAAGTGAAATAAATACCATTTGGAGGCATTTAATGGTCGAGCAAAAACGGCTGATTTTCGACAAAAGAGATAACACCCCCCCATTACGTCATGCTTCAGAAATGTGGAAAATGGTCCGTTTTCAAATGTTTTATTTTTGAACGTCAGTTCACATTTGTAGGTGGATCATCAGTGTTAGAGCTAAAATTAGCATGTTTAAAGTGATTTTCATGCTTCCAGGGGCCCAAAACACAAGATTTATGGAATGGTTAAAAGTGCATGAAAATGGCCAATTTACTCACTCTGAGTTCTCAAAAAGGGTTTCTTCACCCCGGGAAGTTAATTAAATACCATTTGGAGGCATTTAATGTTCGAGCAAAAACGGCTGATTTTCGACAAAAGAGATAACACCCCCCCATTACGTCATGCTTCAGAAATGTGGAAAATGGTCCGTTTTCAAATGTTTTATTTTTGAACGTCAGTTCACATTTGTAGGTGGATCATCAGTGTTAGAGCTAAAATTAGCATGTTTAAAGTGATTTTCATGCTTCCAGGGGCCCAAAACACAAGATTTATGGAATGGTTAAAAGTGCATGAAAATGGCCAATTTACTCACTCTGAGTTCTCAAAAAGGGTTTCTTCAACCCGGGAAGTTAATTAAATACCATTTGGAGGCATTTAATGTTCGAGCAAAAACGGCTGATTTTCGACAAAAGAGATAACACCCCCCCATTACGTCATGCTTCAGAAATGTGGAAAATGGTCCGTTTTCAAATGTTTTATTTTTGAACGTCAGTTCACATTTGTAGGTGGATCATCAGTGTTAGAGCTAAAATTAGCATGTTTAAAGTGATTTTCATGCTTCCAGGGGCTCGGGAAGTTAATTAAATACCATTTGGAGGCATTTAATGTTCGAGCAAAAACGGCTGATTTTCGACAAAAGAGATAACACCCCCCCATTACGTCATGCTTCAGAAATGTGGAAAATGGTCCGTTTTCAAATGTTTTATTTTTGAACGTCAGTTCACATTTGTAGGTGGATCATCAGTGTTAGAGCTAAAATTAGCATGTTTAAAGTGATTTTCATGCTTCCAGGGGCCCAAAACACAAGATTTATGGAATGGTTAAAAGTGCATGAAAATGGCCAATTTACTCACTCTGAGTTCTCAAAAAGGGTTTCTTCACCCCGGGAAGTTAATTAAATACCATTTGGAGGCATTTAATGTTCGAGCAAAAACGGCTGATTTTCGACAAAAGAGATAACACCCCCCCATTACGTCATGCTTCAGAAATGTGGAAAATGGTCCGTTTTCAAATGTTTATTTTTGAACGTCAGTTCACATTTGTAGGTGGATCATCAGTGTTAGAGCTAAAATTAGCATGTTTAAAGTGATTTTCATGCTTCCAGGGGCTCGGGAAGTTAATTAAATACCATTTGGAGGCATTTAATGTTCGAGCAAAAACGGCTGATTTTCGACAAAAGAGATAACACCCCCCCATTACGTCATGCTTCAGAAATGTGGAAAATGGTCCGTTTTCAAATGTTTTATTTTTGAACGTCAGTTCACATTTGTAGGTGGATCATCAGTGTTAGAGTTAAAATTAGCATGTTTAAAGTGATTTTCATGCTTCCAGGGGCCCAAAACACAAGGTTTATGGAATGGTTAAAAGTGCATGAAAATGGCCAATTTACTCACTCTGAGTTCTCAAAAAGGGTTTCTTCACCCCGGGAAGTGAAATAAATACCATTTGGAGGCATTTAATGTTCGAGCAAAAACGGCTGATTTTCGACAAAAGAGATAACACCCCCCCATTACGTCATGCTTCAGAAATGTGGAAAATGGTCCGTTTTCAAATGTTTTATTTTTGAACGTCAGTTCACATTTGTAGGTGGATCATCAGTGTTAGAGCTAAAATTAGCATGTTTAAAGTGATTTTCATGCTTCCAGGGGCTCGGGAAGTGAAATAAATACCATTTGGAGGCATTTAATGTTCGAGCAAAAACGGCTGATTTTCGACAAAAGAGATAACACCCCCCCATTACGTCATGCTTCAGAAATGTGGAAAATGGTCCGTTTTCAAATGTTTTATTTTTGAACGTCAGTTCACATTTGTAGGTGGATCATCAGTGTTAGAGCTAAAATTAGCATGTTTAAAGTGATTTTCATGCTTCCAGGGGCCCAAAACACAAGATTTATGGAATGGTTAAAAGTGCATGAAAATGGCCAATTTACTCACTCTGAGTTCTCAAAAAGGGTTTCTTCACCCCGGGAAGTTAATTAAATACCATTTGGAGGCATTTAATGTTCGAGCAAAAACGGCTGATTTTCGACAAAAGAGATAACACCCCCCCATTACGTCATGCTTCAGAAATGTGGAAAATGGTCCGTTTTCAAATGTTTTATTTTTGAACGTCAGTTCACATTTGTAGGTGGATCATCAGTGTTAGAGCTAAAATTAGCATGTTTAAAGTGATTTTCATGCTTCCAGGGGCCCAAAACACAAGATTTATGGAATGGTTAAAAGTGCATGAAAATGGCCAATTTACTCACTCTGAGTTCTCAAAAAGGGTTTCTTCACCCCGGGAAGTTAATTAAATACCATTTGAAGGCATTTAATGTTCGAGCAAAAACGGCTGATTTTCGACAAAAGAGATAACACCCCCCCATTACGTCATGCTTCAGAAATGTGGAAAATGGTCCGTTTTCAAATGTTTTATTTTTGAACGTCAGTTCACATTTGTAGGTGGATCATCAGTGTTAGAGCTAAAATTAGCATGTTTAAAGTGATTTTCATGCTTCCAGGGGCTCGGGAAGTTAATTAAATACCATTTGGAGGCATTTAATGTTCGAGCAAAAACGGCTGATTTTCGACAAAAGAGATAACACCCCCCCATTACGTCATGCTTCAGAAATGTGGAAAATGGTCCGTTTTCAAATGTTTTATTTTTGAACGTCAGTTCACATTTGTAGGTGGATCATCAGTGTTAGAGCTAAAATTAGCATGTTTAAAGTGATTTTCATGCTTCCAGGGGCCCAAAACACAAGATTTATGGAATGGTTAAAAGTGCATGAAAATGGCCAATTTACTCACTCTGAGTTCTCAAAAAGGGTTTCTTCACCCCGGGAAGTTAATTAAATACCATTTGGAGGCATTTAATGTTCGAGCAAAAACGGCTGATTTTCGACAAAAGAGATAACACCCCCCCATTACGTCATGCTTCAGAAATGTGGAAAATGGTCCGTTTTCAAATGTTTTATTTTTGAACGTCAGTTCACATTTGTAGGTGGATCATCAGTGTTAGAGCTAAAATTAGCATGTTTAAAGTGATTTTCATGCTTCCAGGGGCTCGGGAAGTGAAATAAATACCATTTGGAGGCATTTAATGGTCGAGCAAAAACGGCTGATTTTCGACAAAAGAGATAACACCCCCCCATTACGTCATGCTTCAGAAATGTGGAAAATGGTCCGTTTTCAAATGTTTTATTTTTGAACGTCAGTTCACATTTGTAGGTGGATCATCAGTGTTAGAGCTAAAATTAGCATGTTTAAAGTGATTTTCATGCTTCCAGGGGCCCAAAACACAAGATTTATGGAATGGTTAAAAGTGCATGAAAATGGCCAATTTACTCACTCTGAGTTCTCAAAAAGGGTTTCTTCACCCCGGGAAGTGAAATAAATATCATTTGGAGGCATTTAATGTTCGAGCAAAAACGGCTGATTTTCGACAAAAGAGATAACACCCCCCCATTACGTCATGCTTCAGAAATGTGGAAAATGGTCCGTTTTCAAATGTTTTATTTTTGAACGTCAGTTCACATTTTAGGTGGATCATCGGTGTTAGAGCTAAAATTAGCATGTTTAAAGTGATTTTCATGCTTCCAGGGGCTCGGGAAGTTAAATAAATACCATTTGGAGGCATTTAATGTTCGAGCAAAAACGGCTGATTTTCGACAAAAGAGATAACACCCCCCCATTACGTCATGCTTCAGAAATGTGGAAAATGGTCCGTTTTCAAAAGTTTTATTTTTGAACGTCAGTTCACATTTGTAGGTGGATCATCAGTGTTAGAGCTAAAATTAGCATGTTTAAAGTGATTTTCATGCTTCCAGGGGCTCGGGAAGTGAAATAAATACCATTTGGAGGCATTTAATGTTCGAGCAAAAACGGCTGATTTTCGACAAAAGAGATAACACCCCCCCATTACGTCATGCTTCAGAAATGTGGAAAATGGTCCGTTTTCAAATGTTTTATTTTTGAACGTCAGTTCACATTTGTAGGTGGATCATCAGTGTTAGAGCTAAAATTAGCATGTTTAAAGTGATTTTCATGCTTCCAGGGGCTCGGGAAGTTAATTAAATACCATTTGGAGGCATTTAATGTTCGAGCAAAAACGGCTGATTTTCGACAAAAGAGATAACACCCCCCATTACGTCATGCTTCAGAAATGTGGAAAATGGTCCGTTTTCAAATGTTTTATTTTTGAACGTCAGTTCACATTTATAGGTGGATCATCAGTGTTAGAGCTAAAATTAGCATGTTTAAAGTGATTTTCATGCTTCCAGGGGCCCAAAACACAAGATTTATGGAATGGTTAAAAGTGCATGAAAATGGCCAATTTACTCACTCTGAGTTCTCAAAAAGGGTTTCTTCACCCCGGGAAGTTAATTAAATACCATTTGGAGGCATTTAATGTTCGAGCAAAAACGGCTGATTTTCGACAAAAGAGATAACACCCCCCCATTACGTCATGCTTCAGAAATGTGGAAAATGGTCCGTTTTCAAATGTTTTATTTTTGAACGTCAGTTCACATTTGTAGGTGGATCATCAGTGTTAGAGCTAAAATTAGCATGTTTAAAGTGATTTTCATGCTTCCAGGGGCTCGGGAAGTTAATTAAATACCATTTGGAGGCATTTAATGTTCGAGCAAAAACGGCTGATTTTCGACAAAAGAGATAACACCCCCCCCATTACGTCATGCTTCAGAAATGTGGAAAATGGTCCGTTTTCAAATGTTTTATTTTTGAACGTCAGTTCACATTTGTAGGTGGATCATCAGTGTTAGAGCTAAAATTAGCATGTTTAAAGTGATTTTCATGCTTCCAGGGGCTCGGGAAGTGAAATAAATACCATTTGGAGGCATTTAATGTTCGAGCAAAAACGGCTGATTTTCGACAAAAGAGATAACACCCCCCCATTACGTCATGCTTCAGAAATGTGGAAAATGGTCCGTTTTCAAATGTTTTATTTTTGAACGTCAGTTCACATTTGTAGGTGGATCATCAGTGTTAGAGCTAAAATTAGCATGTTTAAAGTGATTTTCATGCTTCCAGGGGCTCGGGAAGTTAATTAAATACCATTTGGAGGCATTTAATGTTCGAGCAAAAACGGCTGATTTTCGACAAAAGAGATAACACCCCCCCATTACGTCATGCTTCAGAAATGTGGAAAATGGTCCGTTTTCAAATGTTTTATTTAAAAACGTCAGTTCACATTTGTAGGTGGATCATCAGTGTTAGAGCTAAGATTTGCATGTTTAAAGTGATTTTCATGCTTCCAGGGGCCCAAAACACAAGATTTATGGAATGGTTAAAAGTGCATGAAAATGGCCAATTTACTCACTCTGAGTTCTCAAAAAGGGTTTCTTCACCCCGGGAAGTTAATTAAATACCATTTGGAGGCATTTAATGTTCGAGCAAAAACGGCTGATTTTCGACAAAAGAGATAACACCCCCCCATTACGTCATGCTTCAAAATGTGGAAAATGGTCCGTTTTCAAATGTTTTATTTTTGAACGTCAGTTCACATTTGTAGGTGGATCATCAGTGTTAGAGCTAAAATTAGCATGTTTAAAGTGATTTTCATGCTTCCAGGGGCTCGGGAAGTTAATTAAATACCATTTGGAGGCATTTAATGTTCGAGCAAAAACGGCTGATTTTCGACAAAAGAGATAACACCCCCCCATTACGTCATGCTTCAGAAATGTGGAAAATGGTCCGTTTTCAAATGTTTTATTTTTGAACGTCAGTTCACATTTGTAGGTGGATCATCAGTGTTAGAGCTAAAATTAGCATGTTTAAAGTGATTTTCATGCTTCCAGGGGCTCGGGAAGTGAAATAAATACCATTTGGAGGCATTTAATGTTCGAGCAAAAACGGCTGATTTTCGACAAAAGAGATAACACCCCCCCATTATGGAAATGGGCGACCACTCGGTCCCCCCGAACGTATGGCAGAGTACCACGATCCCCCCGGGAAGCCATCTTGGGCGGGAGGCGAGTCTCGGCTGGTATGCCCGAAGCGGCGTAGCCGGGGCGCGCCTTTTCCCGCCCTAGAGTGGGTTGGCCTAGACACTGACGCGGCTGGCCACGCCCTAGGGGCAGGCAGGGGCGGGTTTACGCCCGCCCTGAAGACGGATAAAAGGAGAAGCAAGATCCGAAGGCATCCTCTTGTTCCTGTGCTCGGAAGCTGCACCTCCTCGCTGCACGTGAGCTCGAGACGGAACGAAGAGCCAATTTTGAGCGTTGTAATCTTTCTTGTTTATTTTCCAGATACTCTGTTGGAGAATGCCGAAGAAGGCGGGAAAGCGCATGACTACTGACCAGATGCTGCGCGTTCTTATGAAAGAGATGACCGAGTTAAAGAGGCGAATGGATGAAAACGAGGAAGGGGGACCGAAACGTCCTTTGGCGGGAGCAGCCCCGGGAGGGAAAAGCAAGAGGCCCAGGAGAGGGAGAGCTGTGGAAGACATCCCGGGCCCCAGTACCCCGCTAGAGGCACCCACCCCCGTGCCGGAGGGAGGGAATCCGATTCCTGTGGTGGTCACCCCCGTGTCCGGGGACGATATGCCGCCCGAGCTGGCAGCACAATTAGCAGCGTGGTTGGGTAAAGATAGTGAGGGCGCCACGGCTGTCGACGCGCAGGTGCTGATGAAGCAACTGCGTGAGTCACGGGAAGCAGCAAAGGTATCCACGCCGGCGGCGGCAGTAGAGAAGCCACAGGGGACAGGTTCGGTCGCGGAGACACCGTCCGGTTCAGGTAAGCGGCCATTGCCGATTGCAAGGGATGAGTCTGCACCTTCTCGTAGGGAAAGGGTGGGTCAGCATGTTCCCTTGGCTATTAAGGAGAAGATATGGGCGGGAGAATATGTAAACATTTTCTCGTTACTTACTGATCACTATGAGATGGAGCATGTTAAGGGCCAGAAGGATCTCATGCATCCGAGTGTTTGGCGCGCAAAAATGGCCGCCTTTAAGGTGAACGAAAACATTGGCAATTGGGGCAAAGCGTGGGGGGTCTTTACATCGATCTTGGGGGAACGAAGGCCCGATCTGCTACACAAATTGCCGATTTATCAGTCACGAATCATGGGGTACTCGGTATCACATGAGGGTAATCAGTGGTTCTGCTATGATAATCTGTTTAGAAAGGCTAAAGAACATGATAAAAGCTTAACTTGGGATTGTTATGATTCTGTGTCTTGGGATAAAATGAAGGAGACTGGTATGTTGACAGTGCCATTGGTGGGGAGTAACGTCGGCGAATCCTCCCGCCAGTATGCGGGGACGCCCTTTCGATCAGGTGCGGGTATCGACAATCACTCGAGGCCTGCCGGAAATACAGGGAAAAGGGGGGTTTGTTGGAACTTCAACAGGGGTAAATGTACCAGGCCCCAGGGATCGTGTAAATTTAGACACGAATGTAGTGGGTGTGGGCAATCATCCCATCCTGAGTCCACGTGCAGAGCCAAAACGGGTGATAATGGGGGGAGGGGAGGCGCCAAACAGGTCTAACATAGTCCGAGGGGCGCCTTTACCTTCCCCGATTGATACTCTGGCGATGATCCCCTGGCTCAGTGAATACCCGGATCGTACTTCTGCTGGGGTGTTGCGGAACGGGTTTTCTTATGGTTTCCGCATCCCAGTGGGGGACTTTCAAGGTGTGGAGAAATGTAAAAATCAGCTATCGGTCTTGCAGCATACGACCGTGGTACAGGATAAAATCCGGAAGGAGGTGACTCGAGGTCGAGTCGCCGGCCCGTTTACTGTACCCCCGGTTCCTAACTTTGTTTGTTCCCCTTTAGGTGTGGTCCCAAAGAAGGACCCGGGTGAGTTTCGGCTGATACATAATTTATCAGCCCCACGTGGTCTTTCCGTTAACGAAGCGATAGACCCGGAAGTGTGTTCGGTGCAGTACGCATCCTTCGATGAGGCCGTAGCCATTTTGAATCGCCTGGGGCCCGGGGCGCTGATGGCAAAGTCTGATATCGAGTCAGCGTTCCGGTTGCTCCCGGTACATCCAGCCGACCAGCGGCTCCTAGGTTTCATGTTTCAGGGTTATTATTACATGGATAGGTGTATGCTGATGGGGTGCTCTATATCCTGTGCCTATTTCGAAAAATTCAGTAGTTTTCTACAATGGGTCTTCACAAAGAAGACGGGTTTCCAACATGTGATGCATTACCTTGATGATTTTTTGTTCCTGGGGCCAGCTGGGGATCCGGAATGTGGGCAGGCTTTGGCTCAATTTTGTGTTTTAATGAATCAGTTTGGCGTGCCATTGGCACCAGGTAAGACTGTGGGGCCTTCCACTTGCCTCGAGTTTCTGGGGATAGAGTTGGACTCCGATGAAGGTTGTTTTCGTTTACCTGCCGAAAAAGTGTCAAAGTTCAGGACATCCCTGCAAATATGTATAAATGGATCCAAGGTTAAGCTGCATCAGTTACAGCAGCTAGTAGGCCAGTTGAATTTTGCCCTGAGGGTTATACCAATGGCCCGCCCCTTTTCTCGTTCGATTGCTCAAGCCATGGTCGGCCTGAAGGAGGGCCATCATCGCACGAGGCTCTCGGCTGAGGTCCGCCAGGACATGCGCATTTGGTTGGCATTCCTGGCGGATTTTAATGGGCGAGTCGTCTGGAACAAACCAGCCGTGTCCTCTGATGAGCTGGGGCTGTGGACGGATTCGGCAGGGAGTATAGGTTTTGGTGCCATCTTCGGCACAAGATGGTCTGCACAAAAGTGGCCGACATGGTGGCATGACAGTGGGCTGACAAGTAACATTGCTTTCCTGGAACTTTTCCCCATTTTAGTGGCCCTAAGAACTTGGCCCGAAGGGTTCATGGATCACTCTGTGGTATTCTGGTCTGACAATATGACCGTGGTCGAGTGTATCAATAGCCAGGCAGCACGATGCAAGTGGATTTTGAGACTACTCAAAGAAATTGTTTTACTGTGTATGCAATTGAATGTGTTATTCAAAGCAAGACATGTCCCAGGGGTAATGAACCAGGCAGCTGATGCACTGTCTCGTTTTCGTATGCAGGCTTTCTGGGGTTTTCTTCCCACAGCGGACCCGGAGCCGGCACCCTTTCCCGAAGCTCTCTGGTCTCTCGGTGCCCTGAACTTCGTAACCTCGTGGGAGAGAGTTTAGCACCCAGGACGAGGAAGGCATATGAAGGGGCGTTCCGGTCCTATTTGGCCTTTTTGGGGACTGATAGAGAGGAGCTTTGGGGCCAGGAAGAGTGGGTGGTGAATTTTCTGATGTCCTTACATCGGGTCGGGAAATCGGTGGCCACGGCTCAGAGGCATCGGGCTGCCATTTCCTTTGTTGCTAGGGCCCACGGGATCCTTGACCCGACAGCGTCTTTCGTTGTACAGAAAGCGCTACGAGGGTGGCAACGCCTTGAGGGTCGCAGAGTAGATGAAAGGCGCCCGATAGGTTTAGATAGGCTGGCCCAGTTGCTATCCAGACTCCCTGCTACGTGTTCATCTCAGTTTGAGGCAGTGTTATTCCGAGCCGCTTTTACGCTGGCATTCCATGGGGCTATGCGGGTAAGCGAACTAGTGGCGAGGAACAAGCAGGATGTGACAGGAGGATTGTGCCAGGAGCACGTCCGGATCAGAGGGGAGACGATGACGGTCTCATTTGTCAGGTCCAAGACCGATCAAAGTGGGAAGGGTGACTGCGTAATCATACGCAGGATTCCCGGGTCCTCCATGTGCCCGGTAAGGTGTCTAGAAGATTATTTAGCACGAAGGGTGGCATCATGGGGGGGGACCTTGTTGAGACACGCTGACGCCACCCCACTGACAAAGTTTCAGTTTCAGCGGGTGCTTGCGATGTCGATTGCCGCTGCGGGCTTGAACCCGGGCGAGTTTGGGACCCATTCCTTTCGGATAGGGGCTGCTACAGAAGCTACAGCCAGGGGTCTGGATGTTGAACAAGTCAAACGGGTGGGGCGTTCGTCCTCCAATTGTTATAAAAGGTATGTGCGGTTGCACATGTTGTGAAGCTGTAGCAATGTACTCACGCTTCTTGTTTTTGTTTGGTTTTCAGTTGCGCAAGCCTACGAGGCGGGGCGGACTTTGCAGTCGACCCAACACCGGGCCAGCGGTCAGACATCACCGGCTGTGAGACAGGAGGTGTGGGTCGTGGGCCACTCATACGTGAGACGTGCCGCGGACGTATTCAAGGCAGGTGATATGATTCACGTAGCTGGGGAATACGGGTACAGTGTGTCCTTCTACGGAAGAGGCGGTCTCTGTATTGACCAGTTCCAGTCATTTTTTGAGGGTTTGCTAGGGCGGACGAGGTCACCGCCGTCTGTAGTCATAGTACATCTTGGGGGCAATGATTTGGTCACCACTGGTAGACAACTTCTTCTTGAGGCGATGCTTTCCACTGTAAGTTGGTTAGCGAGGAGAGTTCCAGGGTGCACAATTGCATGGTCCCATATGATCCCACGAAAAGTGTGGCGGGGGGCTATTTCGGTTCCTGCTTTAAATCATTCTGTGAGGAAGCTTAATAACAAAGTGAGTAGGTTGTTCCGTTCCAAGGCACTGCATTCTATTCCACACGGGTGTATTAATGATGATGGTATGTATTTGGGGGATGGAGTGCATTTATCTCGGGTGGGGAATGAGTTACTCATAGGAGACTTCTTAGCATGGCTAAAAACGTTACACCATGACCTTTAGGTAGGAGTGTTGTGGGGGGTCCGGATAGCCGGTCAACTATCCGGCCTGTGGCGGTAAGGTCATGATCGGTGAGCACTAATTGGAAGATCCCTATGAGTGGGCGTCACCCAGCACGGATGGGAGCGCTCGGGGGAGGTGGCCATTGGCCCCTCAACGGGGAGGCGGTCCCTTCTAAGGATGGGTCGCCGAAAGAAAAGGAAAGGCGGTCAAGGCCCCTTCCTGGGTAGGAGGGGTTACAGCCCCCTCCTGGGGAATTTCCCGGGGCCAGGACGTCTGCGACGGCAGATGTGGTAAGTTGTGTGGGGTTTGGGGGGGGGGGTCTACGCTACCTTCTAGATACCTCACACGAGTCCTCGTACGACCTCTAAGTGGCGTCGAGTTTTATTGGGGCCCCCGTCAAGTCAAGGGAAATTGGTAATTGCACTTGAGGTACGCCTCTGGGCCGCTCCTCACAAGTGAGGGCGATATTTCTGGGTTAGGGATCTTGACACCGGTTACGACCTTGCCGTTGGCCCTTAAACGTTAGGATGCACAATTTCAAAATTTCAAGTAAATGTTTTGTAGGATGTTAGTTCGGCTAGGAGAACCTTTGTATTAGAGAATCTGTTAAGGTTAGCCAAACATCGCAATGTGGTAATGAAATTGTACATAATATGAAACTGTTTATTTAATGTTTTAATTTTGTTTCATATTTTAATAAATACGGCCGGGAGGGTTACTCCCTCCCGTCTTCCAAAGACTTCAGAACTGTTTCCGGTTTCCCATCCTTGGGGATTGTGTTGAGAGGGGGTGGCGGGTATCTCAGCCATATGGAAAGGGGCGACCACTCGGTCCCCCCGAACGTATGGCAGAGTACCACGATCCCCCCGGGAAGCCATCTTGGGCGGGAGGCGAGTCTCGGCTGGTATGCCCGAAGCGGCGTAGCCGGGGCGCGCCTTTTCCCGCCCTAGAGTGGGTTGGCCTAGACACTGACGCGGCTGGCCACGCCCTAGGGGCAGGCAGGGGCGGGTTTACGCCCGCCCTGAAGACGGATAAAAGGAGAAGCAAGATCCGAAGGCATCCTCTTGTTCCTGTGCTCGGAAGCTGCACCTCCTCGCTGCACGTGAGCTCGAGACGGAACGAAGAGCCAATTTTGACCCACCCACCAGCCCCTGAGGACAGCAAGTGGTTTTTGAATAAAGTTGATGGATAACTCTGATTTTCGTTTACAGGTTGTGGTTTTATCGTGATGATTTTGATTATGTAATAAAGAATGGTCGATTTGTGTTACGTTTCGCAAATAAAGAAATTCTGCTTTAGTGTTCATTGATAAGCAGGCGTTAATAAAATTGTAGTTGCTACTGTCTTTTTTAGTTTAGTTATTTAGTTAGCATTGTCGTATTTATTTTGGTCGGGCGGTAAGGTCATGATCGGTGAGCACTAATTGGAAGATCCCTATGAGTGGGCGTCACCCAGCACGGATGGGAGCGCTCGGGGGAGGTGGCCATTGGCCCCTCAACGGGGAGGCGGTCCCTTCTAAGGATGGGTCGCCGAAAGAAAAGGAAAGGCGGTCAAGGCCCCTTCCTGGGTAGGAGGGGTTACAGCCCCCTCCTGGGGAATTTCCCGGGGCCAGGACGTCTGCGACGGCAGATGTGGTAAGTTGTGTGGGGTTTGGGGGGGGGTCTACGCTACCTTCTAGATACCTCACACGAGTCCTCGTACGACCTCTAAGTGGCGTCGAGTTTTATTGGGGCCCCCGTCAAGTCAAGGGAAATTGGTAATTGCACTTGAGGTACGCCTCTGGGCCGCTCCTCACAAGTGAGGGCGATATTTCTGGGTTAGGGATCTTGACACCGGTTACGACCTTGCCGTTGGCCCTTAAACGTTAGGATGTACAATTTCTAAATTTCAAGTAAATGTTTTGTAGGATGTTAGTTCGGCTAGGAGAACCTTTGTATTAGAGAATCTGTTAAGGTTAGCCAAACATCGCAATGTGGTAATGAAATTGTACATAATATGAAACTGTTTATTTAATGTTTTAATTTTGTTTCATATTTTAATAAATACGGCCGGGAGGGTTACTCCCTCCCGTCTTCCAAAGACTTCAGAACTGTTTCCGGTTTCCCATCCTTGGGGATTGTGTTGAGAGGGGGTGGCGGGTATCTCAGCCATACGTCATGCTTCAGAAATGTGGAAAATGGTCCGTTTTCAAATGTTTTATTTTTGAATGTCAGTTCACATTTGTAGGTGGATCATCAGTGTTAGAGCTAAAATTAGCATGTTTAAAGTGATTTTCATGCTTCCAGGGGCTCGGGAAGTTAATTAAATACCATTTGGAGGCATTTAATGTTCGAGCAAAAACGGCTGATTTTCGACAAAAGAGATAACACCCCCCCCATTACGTCATGCTTCAGAAATGTGGAAAATGGTCCGTTTTCAAATGTTTTATTTTTGAACGTCAGTTCACATTTGTAGGTGGATCATCAGTGTTAGAGCTAAAATTAGCATGTTTAAAGTGATTTTCATGCTTCCAGGGGCCCAAAACACAAGATTTATGGAATGGTTAAAAGTGCATGAAAATGGCCAATTTACTCACTCTGAGTTCTCAAAAAGGGTTTCTTCACCCCGGGAAGTTAATTAAATACCATTTGGAGGCATTTAATGTTCAAGCAAAAACGGCTGATTTTCGACAAAAGAGATAACACCCCCCCATTACGTCATGCTTCAGAAATGTGGAAAATGGTCCGTTTTCAAATGTTTTATTTTTGAACGTCAGTTCACATTTGTAGGTGGATCATCAGTGTTAGAGCTAAAATTAGCATGTTTAAAGTGATTTTCATGCTTCCAGGGGCCCAAAACACAAGATTTATGGAATGGTTAAAAGTGCATGAAAATGGCCAATTTACTCACTCTGAGTTCTCAAAAAGGGTTTCTTCACCCCGGGAAGTTAATTAAATACCATTTGGAGGCATTTAATGTTCGAGCAAAAACGGCTGATTTTCGACAAAAGAGATAACACCCCCCCATTACGTCATGCTTCAGAAATGTGGAAAATGGTCCGTTTTCAAATGTTTTATTTTTGAACGTCAGTTCACATTTGTAGGTGGATCATCAGTGTTAGAGCTAAAATTAGCATGTTTAAAGTGATTTTCATGCTTCCAGGGGCTCGGGAAGTTAATTAAATACCATTTGGAGGCATTTAATGTTCGAGCAAAAACGGCTGATTTTCGACAAAAGAGATAACACCCCCCCATTACGTCATGCTTCAGAAATGTGGAAAATGGTCCGTTTTCAAATGTTTTATTTTTGAACGTCAGTTCACATTTGTAGGTGGATCATCAGTGTTAGAGCTAAAATTAGCATGTTTAAAGTGATTTTCATGCTTCCAGGGGCCCAAAACACAAGATTTATGGAATGGTTAAAAGTGCATGAAAATGGCCAATTTACTCACTCTGAGTTCTCAAAAAGGGTTTCTTCACCCCGGGAAGTTAATTAAATACCATTTGGAGGCATTTTATGTTCGACCAAAAACGGCTGATTTTCGACAAAAGAGATAACACCCCCCATTACGTCATGCTTCAGAAATGTGGAAAATGGTCCGTTTTCAAATGTTTTATTTTTGAACGTCAGTTCACATTTGTAGGTGGATCATCAGTGTTAGAGCTAAAATTAGCATGTTTAAAGTGATTTTCATGCTTCCAGGGGCTCGGGAAGTTAATTAAATACCATTTGGAGGCATTTAATGTTCGAGCAAAAACGGCTGATTTTCGACAAAAGAGATAACACCCCCCCATTACGTCATGCTTCAGAAATGTGGAAAATGGTCCGTTTTCAAATGTTTTATTTTTGAACGTCAGTTCACATTTGTAGGTGGATCATCAGTGTTAGAGCTAAAATTAGCATGTTTAAAGTGATTTTCATGCTTCCAGGGGCCCAAAACACAAGATTTATGGAATGGTTAAAAGTGCATGAAAATGGCCAATTTACTCACTCTGAGTTCTCAAAAAGGGTTTCTTCACCCCGGGAAGTTAATTAAATACCATTTGGAGGCATTTAATGTTCGAGCAAAAACGGCTGATTTTCGACAAAAGAGATAACACCCCCCATTACGTCATGCTTCAGAAATGTGGAAAATGGTCCGTTTTCAAATGTTTTATTTTTGAACGTCAGTTCACATTTGTAGGTGGATCATCAGTGTTAGAGCTAAAATTAGCATGTTTAAAGTGATTTTCATGCTTCCAGGGGCTCGGGAAGTTAATTAAATACCATTTGGAGGCATTTAATGTTCGAGCAAAAACGGCTGATTTTCGACAAAAGAGATAACACCCCCCCATTACGTCATGCTTCAGAAATGTGGAAAATGGTCCGTTTTCAAAGGTTTTATTTTTGAACGTCAGTTCACATTGTGTAGGTGGATCATCAGTGTTAGAGCTAAAATTAGCATGTTTAAAGTGATTTTCATGCTTCCAGGGGCCCAAAACACAAGATTTATGGAATGGTTAAAAGTGCATGAAAATGGCCAATTTACTCACTCTGAGTTCTCAAAAAGGGTTTCTTCACCCCGGGAAGTTAATTAAATACCATTTGGAGGCATTTAATGTTCGAGCAAAAACGGCTGATTTTCGACAAAAGAGATAACACCCCCCATTACGTCATGCTTCAGAAATGTGGAAAATGGTCCGTTTTCAAATGTTTTATTTTTGAACGTCAGTTCACATTTGTAGGTGGATCATCAGTGTTAGAGCTAAAATTAGCATGTTTAAGGTGATTTTCATGCTTCCAGGGGCTCGGGAAGTTAATTAAATACCATTTGGAGGCATTTAATGTTCGAGCAAAAACGGCTGATTTTCGACAAAAGAGATAACACCCCCCCATTACGTCATGCTTCAGAAATGTGGAAAATGGTCCGTTTTCAAATGTTTTATTTTTGAACGTCAGTTCACATTTGTAGGTGGATCATCAGTGTTAGAGCTAAAATTAGCATGTTTAAAGTGATTTTCATGCTTCCAGGGGCCCAAAACACAAGATTTATGGAATGGTTAAAAGTGCATGAAAATGGCCAATTTACTCACTCTGAGTTCTCAAAAAGGGTTTCTTCACCCCGGGAAGTTAATTAAATACCATTTGGAGGCATTTAATGTTCGAGCAAAAACGGCTGATTTTCGACAAAAGAGATAACACCCCCCCATTACGTCATGCTTCAGAAATGTGGAAAATGGTCCGTTTTCAAATGTTTTATTTTTGAACGTCAGTTCACATTTGTAGGTGGATCATCAGTGTTAGAGCTAAAATTAGCATGTTTAAAGTGATTTTCATGCTTCCAGGGGCTCGGGAAGTTAATTAAATACCATTTGGAGGCATTTATTGTTCGAGCAAAAACGGCTGATTTTCGACAAAAGAGATAACACCCCCCCATTACGTCATGCTTCAGAAATGTGGAAAATGGTCCGTTTTCAAATGTTTTATTTTTGAACGTCAGTTCACATTTGTAGGTGGATCATCAGTGTTAGAGCTAAAATTAGCATGTTTAAAGTGATTTTCATGCTTCCATGGGCTCGGGAAGTGAAATAAATACCATTTGGAGGCATTTAATGTTCGAGCAAAAACGGCAGATTTTCGACAAAAGAGATAACACCCCCCCATTACGTCATGCTTCAGAAATGTGGAAAATGGTCCGTTTTCAAATGTTTTATTTTTGAACGTCAGTTCACATTTGTAGGTGGATCATCAGTGTTAGAGCTAAAATTAGCATGTTTAAAGTGATTTTCATGCTTCCAGGGGCTCGGGAAGTTAATTAAATACCATTTGGAGGCATTTAATGTTCGAGCAAAAACGGCTGATTTTCGACAAAAGAGATAACACCCCCCCATTACGTCATGCTTCAGAAATGTGGAAAATGGTCCGTTTTCAAATGTTTTATTTAAAAACGTCAGTTCACATTTGTAGGTGGATCATCAGTGTTAGAGCTAAAATTTGCATGTTTAAAGTGATTTTCATGCTTCCAGGGGCCCAAAACACAAGATTTATGGAATGGTTAAAAGTGCATGAAAAAGGCCAATTTACTCACTCTGAGTTCTCAAAAAGGGTTTCTTCACCCCGGGAAGTTAATTAAATACCATTTGGAGGCATTTAATGTTCGAGCAAAAACGGCTGATTTTCGACAAAAGAGATAACACCCCCCCATTACGTCATGCTTCAGAAATGTGGAAAATGGTCCGTTTTCAAATGTTTTATTTTTGAACGTCAGTTCACATTTGTAGGTGGATCATCAGTGTTAGAGCTAAAATTAGCATGTTTAAAGTGATTTTCATGCTTCCAGGGGCTCGGGAAGTTAATTAAATACCATTTGGAGGCATTTAATGTTCGAGCAAAAACGGCTGATTTTCGACACAAGAGATAACACCCCCCCATTACGTCATGCTTCAGAAATGTGGAAAATGGTCCGTTTTCAAATGTTTTATTTTTGAACGTCAGTTCACATTTGTAGGTGGATCATCAGTGTTAGAGCTAAAATTAGCATGTTTAAAGTGATTTTCATGCTTCCAGGGGCTCGGGAAGTTAATTAAATACCATTTGGAGGCATTTAATGTTCGAGCAAAAACGGCTGATTTTCGACAAAAGAGATAACACCCCCCATTACGTCATGCTTCAGAAATGTGGAAAATGGTCCGTTTTCAAATGTTTTATTTTTGAACGTCAGTTCACATTTGTAGGTGGATCATCAGTGTTAGAGCTAAAATTAGCATGTTTAAAGTGATTTTCATGCTTCCAGGGGCTCGGGAAGTTAATTAAATACCATTTGGAGGCATTTAATGTTCGAGCAAAAACGGCTGATTTTCGACAAAAGAGATAACACCCCCCCATTACGTCATGCTTCAGAAATGTGGAAAATGGTCCGTTTTCAAATGTTTTATTTTTGAACGTCAGTTCACATTTGTAGGTGGATCATCAGTGTTAGAGCTAAAATTAGCATGTTTAAAGTGATTTTCATGCTTCCAGGGGCCCAAAACACAAGATTTATGGAATGGTTAAAAGTGCATGAAAATGGCCAATTTACTCACTCTGAGTTCTCAAAAAGGGTTTCTTCACCCCGGGAAGTTAATTAAATACCATTTGGAGGCATTTAATGTTCGAGCAAAAACGGCTGATTTTCGACAAAAGAGATAACACCCCCCCATTACGTCATGCTTCAGAAATGTGGAAAATGGTCCGTTTTCAAATGTTTTATTTTTGAACGTCAGTTCACATTTGTAGGTGGATCATCAGTGTTAGAGCTAAAATTAGCATGTCTAAAGTGATTTTCATGCTTCCAGGGGCTCGGGAAGTTAATTAAATACCATTTGGAGGCATTTAATGTTCGAGCAAAAACGGCTGATTTTCGACAAAAGAGATAACACCCCCCCATTACGTCATGCTTCAGAAATGTGGAAAATGGTCCGTTTTCAAATGTTTTATTTTTGAACGTCAGTTCACATTTGTAGGTGGATCATCAGTGTTAGAGTTAAAATTAGCATGTTTAAAGTGATTTTCATGCTTCCAGGGGCCCAAAACACAAGATTTATGGAATGGTTAAAAGTGCATGAAAATGGCCAATTTACCACTCTGAGTTCTCAAAAAGGGTTTCTTCACCCCGGGAAGTGAAATAAATACCATTTGGAGGCATTTAATGTTCGAGCAAAAACGGCTGATTTTCGACAAAAGAGATAACACCCCCCCATTACGTCATGCTTCAGAAATGTGGAAAATGGTCCGTTTTCAAATGTTTTATTTTTGAACGTCAGTTCACATTTGTAGGTGGATCATCAGTGTTAGAGCTAAAATTAGCATGTTTAAAGTGATTTTCATGCTTCCAGGGGCTCGGGAAGTGAAATAAATACCATTTGGAGGCATTTAATGGTCGAGCAAAAACGGCTGATTTTCGACAAAAGAGATAACACCCCCCCATTACGTCATGCTTCAGAAATGTGGAAAATGGTCCGTTTTCAAATGTTTTATTTTTGAACGTCAGTTCACATTTGTAGGTGGATCATCAGTGTTAGAGCTAAAATTAGCATGTTTAAAGTGATTTTCATGCTTCCAGGGGCCCAAAACACAAGATTTATGGAATGGTTAAAAGTGCATGAAAATGGCCAATTTACTCACTCTGAGTTCTCAAAAAGGGTTTCTTCACCCCGGGAAGTTAATTAAATACCATTTGGAGGCATTTAATGTTCGAGCAAAAACGGCTGATTTTCGACAAAAGAGATAACACCCCCCCATTACGTCATGCTTCAGAAATGTGGAAAATGGTCCGTTTTCAAATGTTTTATTTTTGAACGTCAGTTCACATTTGTAGGTGGATCATCAGTGTTAGAGCTAAAATTAGCATGTTTAAAGTGATTTTCATGCTTCCAGGGGCCCAAAACACAAGATTTATGGAATGGTTAAAAGTGCATGAAAATGGCCAATTTACTCACTCTGAGTTCTCAAAAAGGGTTTCTTCAACCCGGGAAGTTAATTAAATACCATTTGGAGGCATTTAATGTTCGAGCAAAAACGGCTGATTTTCGACAAAAGAGATAACACCCCCCCATTACGTCATGCTTCAGAAATGTGGAAAATGGTCCGTTTTCAAATGTTTTATTTTTGAACGTCAGTTCACATTTGTAGGTGGATCATCAGTGTTAGAGCTAAAATTAGCATGTTTAAGGTGATTTTCATGCTTCCAGGGGCTCGGGAAGTTAATTAAATACCATTTGGAGGCATTTAATGTTCGAGCAAAAACGGCTGATTTTCGACAAAAGAGATAACACCCCCCCATTACGTCATGCTTCAGAAATGTGGAAAATGGTCCGTTTTCAAATGTTTTATTTTTGAACGTCAGTTCACATTTGTAGGTGGATCATCAGTGTTAGAGCTAAAATTAGCATGTTTAAAGTGATTTTCATGCTTCCAGGGGCCCAAAACACAAGATTTATGGAATGGTTAAAAGTGCATGAAAATGGCCAATTTACTCACTCTGAGTTCTCAAAAAGGGTTTCTTCACCCCGGGAAGTTAATTAAATACCATTTGGAGGCATTTAATGTTCGAGCAAAAACGGCTGATTTTCGACAAAAGAGATAACACCCCCCCATTACGTCATGCTTCAGAAATGTGGAAAATGGTCCGTTTTCAAATGTTTTATTTTTGAACGTCAGTTCACATTTGTAGGTGGATCATCAGTGTTAGAGCTAAAATTAGCATGTTTAAAGTGATTTTCATGCTTCCAGGGGCTCGGGAAGTTAATTAAATACCATTTGGAGGCATTTATTGTTCGAGCAAAAACGGCTGATTTTCGACAAAAGAGATAACACCCCCCCATTACGTCATGCTTCAGAAATGTGGAAAATGGTCCGTTTTCAAATGTTTTATTTTTGAACGTCAGTTCACATTTGTAGGTGGATCATCAGTGTTAGAGCTAAAATTAGCATGTTTAAAGTGATTTTCATGCTTCCAGGGGCTCGGGAAGTGAAATAAATACCATTTGGAGGCATTTAATGTTCGAGCAAAAACGGCAGATTTTCGACAAAAGAGATAACACCCCCCCATTACGTCATGCTTCAGAAATGTGGAAAATGGTCCGTTTTCAAATGTTTTATTTTTGAACGTCAGTTCACATTTGTAGGTGGATCATCAGTGTTAGAGCTAAAATTAGCATGTTTAAAGTGATTTTCATGCTTCCAGGGGCTCGGGAAGTTAATTAAATACCATTTGGAGGCATTTAATGTTCGAGCAAAAACGGCTGATTTTCGACAAAAGAGATAACACCCCCCCATTACGTCATGCTTCAGAAATGTGGAAAATGGTCCGTTTTCAAATGTTTTATTTAAAAACGTCAGTTCACATTTGTAGGTGGATCATCAGTGTTAGAGCTAAAATTTGCATGTTTAAAGTGATTTTCATGCTTCCAGGGGCCCAAAACACAAGATTTATGGAATGGTTAAAAGTGCATGAAAATGGCCAATTTACTCACTCTGAGTTCTCAAAAAGGGTTTCTTCACCCCGGGAAGTTAATTAAATACCATTTGGAGGCATTTAATGTTCGAGCAAAAACGGCTGATTTTCGACAAAAGAGATAACACCCCCCCATTACGTCATGCTTCAGAAATGTGGAAAATGGTCCGTTTTCAAATGTTTTATTTTTGAACGTCAGTTCACATTTGTAGGTGGATCATCAGTGTTAGAGCTAAAATTAGCATGTTTAAAGTGATTTTCATGCTTCCAGGGGCTCGGGAAGTTAATTAAATACCATTTGGAGGCATTTAATGTTCGAGCAAAAACGGCTGATTTTCGACACAAGAGATAACACCCCCCCATTACGTCATGCTTCAGAAATGTGGAAAATGGTCCGTTTTCAAATGTTTTATTTTTGAACGTCAGTTCACATTTGTAGGTGGATCATCAGTGTTAGAGCTAAAATTAGCATGTTTAAAGTGATTTTCATGCTTCCAGGGGCTCGGGAAGTTAATTAAATACCATTTGGAGGCATTTAATGTTCGAGCAAAAACGGCTGATTTTCGACAAAAGAGATAACACCCCCCCATTACGTCATGCTTCAGAAATGTGGAAAATGGTCCGTTTTCAAATGTTTTATTTTTGAACGTCAGTTCACATTTGTAGGTGGATCATCAGTGTTAGAGCTAAAATTAGCATGTTTAAAGTGATTTTCATGCTTCCAGGGGCTCGGGAAGTTAATTAAATACCATTTGGAGGCATTTAATGTTCGAGCAAAAACGGCTGATTTTCGACAAAAGAGATAACACCCCCCCATTACGTCATGCTTCAGAAATGTGGAAAATGGTCCGTTTTCAAATGTTTTATTTTTGAACGTCAGTTCACATTTGTAGGTGGATCATCAGTGTTAGAGCTAAAATTAGCATGTTTAAAGTGATTTTCATGCTTCCAGGGGCTCGGGAAGTTAATTAAATACCATTTGGAGGCATTTAATGTTCGAGCAAAAACGGCTGATTTTCGACAAAAGAGATAACACCCCCCCATTACGTCATGCTTCAGAAATGTGGAAAATGGTCCGTTTTCAAATGTTTTATTTTTGAACGTCAGTTCACATTTGTAGGTGGATCATCAGTGTTAGAGTTAAAATTAGCATGTTTAAAGTGATTTTCATGCTTCCAGGGGCCCAAAACACAAGATTTATGGAATGGTTAAAAGTGCATGAAAATGGCCAATTTACCACTCTGAGTTCTCAAAAAGGGTTTCTTCACCCCGGGAAGTGAAATAAATACCATTTGGAGGCATTTAATGTTCGAGCAAAAACGGCTGATTTTCGACAAAAGAGATAACACCCCCCCCATTACGTCATGCTTCAGAAATGTGGAAAATGGTCCGTTTTCAAATGTTTTATTTTTGAACGTCAGTTCACATTTGTAGGTGGATCATCAGTGTTAGAGCTAAAATTAGCATGTTTAAAGTGATTTTCATGCTTCCAGGGGCTCGGGAAGTGAAATAAATACCATTTGGAGGCATTTAATGGTCGAGCAAAAACGGCTGATTTTCGACAAAAGAGATAACACCCCCCCATGACGTCATGCTTCAGAAATGTGGAAAATGGTCCGTTTTCAAATGTTTTATTTTTGAACGTCAGTTCACATTTGTAGGTGGATCATCAGTGTTAGAGCTAAAATTAGCATGTTTAAAGTGATTTTCATGCTTCCAGGGGCCCAAAACACAAGATTTATGGAATGGTTAAAAGTGCATGAAAATGGCCAATTTACTCACTCTGAGTTCTCAAAAAGGGTTTCTTCACCCCGGGAAGTTAATTAAATACCATTTGGAGGCATTTAATGTTCGAGCAAAAACGGCTGATTTTCGACAAAAGAGATAACACCCCCCCATTACGTCATGCTTCAGAAATGTGGAAAATGGTCCGTTTTCAAATGTTTTATTTTTGAACGTCAGTTCACATTTGTAGGTGGATCATCAGTGTTAGAGCTAAAATTAGCATGTTTAAAGTGATTTTCATGCTTCCAGGGGCCCAAAACACAAGATTTATGGAATGGTTAAAAGTGCATGAAAATGGCCAATTTACTCACTCTGAGTTCTCAAAAAGGGTTTCTTCAACCCGGGAAGTTAATTAAATACCATTTGGAGGCATTTAATGTTCGAGCAAAAACGGCTGATTTTCGACAAAAGAGATAACACCCCCCCATTACGTCATGCTTCAGAAATGTGGAAAATGGTCCGTTTTCAAATGTTTTATTTTTGAACGTCAGTTCACATTTGTAGGTGGATCATCAGTGTTAGAGCTAAAATTAGCATGTTTAAAGTGATTTTCATGCTTCCAGGGGCTCGGGAAGTTAATTAAATACCATTTGGAGGCATTTAATGTTCGAGCAAAAACGGCTGATTTTCGACAAAAGAGATAACACCCCCCCATTACGTCATGCTTCAGAAATGTGGAAAATGGTCCGTTTTCAAATGTTTTATTTTTGAACGTCAGTTCACATTTGTAGGTGGATCATCAGTGTTAGAGCTAAAATTAGCATGTTTAAAGTGATTTTCATGCTTCCAGGGGCCCAAAACACAAGATTTATGGAATGGTTAAAAGTGCATGAAAATGGCCAATTTACTCACTCTGAGTTCTCAAAAAGGGTTTCTTCACCCCGGGAAGTTAATTAAATACCATTTGGAGGCATTTAATGTTCGAGCAAAAACGGCTGATTTTCGACAAAAGAGATAACACCCCCCCATTACGTCATGCTTCAGAAATGTGGAAAATGGTCCGTTTTCAAATGTTTTATTTTTGAACGTCAGTTCACATTTGTAGGTGGATCATCAGTGTTAGAGCTAAAATTAGCATGTTTAAAGTGATTTTCATGCTTCCAGGGGCTCGGGAAGTGAAATAAATACCATTTGGAGGCATTTAATGGTCGAGCAAAAACGGCTGATTTTCGACAAAAGAGATAACACCCCCCCATTACGTCATGCTTCAGAAATGTGGAAAATGGTCCGTTTTCAAATGTTTTATTTTTGAACGTCAGTTCACATTTGTAGGTGGATCATCAGTGTTAGAGCTAAAATTAGCATGTTTAAAGTGATTTTCATGCTTCCAGGGGCCCAAAACACAAGATTTATGGAATGGTTAAAAGTGCATGAAAATGGCCAATTTACTCACTCTGAGTTCTCAAAAAGGGTTTCTTCACCCCGGGAAGTTAATTAAATACCATTTGGAGGCATTTAATGTTCGAGCAAAAACGGCTGATTTTCGACAAAAGAGATAACACCCCCCCATTACGTCATGCTTCAGAAATGTGGAAAATGGTCCGTTTTCAAATGTTTTATTTTTGAACGTCAGTTCACATTTGTAGGTGGATCATCAGTGTTAGAGCTAAAATTAGCATGTTTAAAGTGATTTTCATGCTTCCAGGGGCCCAAAACACAAGATTTATGGAATGGTTAAAAGTGCATGAAAATGGCCAATTTACTCACTCTGAGTTCTCAAAAAGGGTTTCTTCAACCCGGGAAGTTAATTAAATACCATTTGGAGGCATTTAATGTTCGAGCAAAAACGGCTGATTTTCGACAAAAGAGATAACACCCCCCCATTACGTCATGCTTCAGAAATGTGGAAAATGGTCCGTTTTCAAATGTTTTATTTTTGAACGTCAGTTCACATTTGTAGGTGGATCATCAGTGTTAGAGCTAAAATTAGCATGTTTAAAGTGATTTTCATGCTTCCAGGGGCTCGGGAAGTTAATTAAATACCATTTGGAGGCATTTAATGTTCGAGCAAAAACGGCTGATTTTCGACAAAAGAGATAACACCCCCCCATTACGTCATGCTTCAGAAATGTGGAAAATGGTCCGTTTTCAAATGTTTTATTTTTGAACGTCAGTTCACATTTGTAGGTGGATCATCAGTGTTAGAGCTAAAATTAGCATGTTTAAAGTGATTTTCATGCTTCCAGGGGCCCAAAACACAAGATTTATGGAATGGTTAAAAGTGCATGAAAATGGCCAATTTACTCACTCTGAGTTCTCAAAAAGGGTTTCTTCACCCCGGGAAGTTAATTAAATACCATTTGGAGGCATTTAATGTTCGAGCAAAAACGGCTGATTTTCGACAAAAGAGATAACACCCCCCCATTACGTCATGCTTCAGAAATGTGGAAAATGGTCCGTTTTCAAATGTTTTATTTTTGAACGTCAGTTCACATTTGTAGGTGGATCATCAGTGTTAGAGCTAAAATTAGCATGTTTAAAGTGATTTTCATGCTTCCAGGGGCTCGGGAAGTTAATTAAATACCATTTGGAGGCATTTAATGTTCGAGCAAAAACGGCTGATTTTCGACAAAAGAGATAACACCCCCCCATTACGTCATGCTTCAGAAATGTGGAAAATGGTCCGTTTTCAAATGTTTTATTTTTGAACGTCAGTTCACATTTGTAGGTGGATCATCAGTGTTAGAGTTAAAATTAGCATGTTTAAAGTGATTTTCATGCTTCCAGGGGCCCAAAACACAAGGTTTATGGAATGGTTAAAAGTGCATGAAAATGGCCAATTTACTCACTCTGAGTTCTCAAAAAGGGTTTCTTCACCCCGGGAAGTGAAATAAATACCATTTGGAGGCATTTAATGTTCGAGCAAAAACGGCTGATTTTCGACAAAAGAGATAACACCCCCCCATTACGTCATGCTTCAGAAATGTGGAAAATGGTCCGTTTTCAAATGTTTTATTTTTGAACGTCAGTTCACATTTGTAGGTGGATCATCAGTGTTAGAGCTAAAATTAGCATGTTTAAAGTGATTTTCATGCTTCCAGGGGCTCGGGAAGTGAAATAAATACCATTTGGAGGCATTTAATGTTCGAGCAAAAACGGCTGATTTTCGACAAAAGAGATAACACCCCCCCATTACGTCATGCTTCAGAAATGTGGAAAATGGTCCGTTTTCAAATGTTTTATTTTTGAACGTCAGTTCACATTTGTAGGTGGATCATCAGTGTTAGAGCTAAAATTAGCATGTTTAAAGTGATTTTCATGCTTCCAGGGGCCCAAAACACAAGATTTATGGAATGGTTAAAAGTGCATGAAAATGGCCAATTTACTCACTCTGAGTTCTCAAAAAGGGTTTCTTCACCCCGGGAAGTTAATTAAATACCATTTGGAGGCATTTAATGTTCGAGCAAAAACGGCTGATTTTCGACAAAAGAGATAACACCCCCCCATTACGTCATGCTTCAGAAATGTGGAAAATGGTCCGTTTTCAAATGTTTTATTTTTGAACGTCAGTTCACATTTGTAGGTGGATCATCAGTGTTAGAGCTAAAATTAGCATGTTTAAAGTGATTTTCATGCTTCCAGGGGCCCAAAACACAAGATTTATGGAATGGTTAAAAGTGCATGAAAATGGCCAATTTACTCACTCTGAGTTCTCAAAAAGGGTTTCTTCAACCCGGGAAGTTAATTAAATACCATTTGGAGGCATTTAATGTTCGAGCAAAAACGGCTGATTTTCGACAAAAGAGATAACACCCCCCCATTACGTCATGCTTCAGAAATGTGGAAAATGGTCCGTTTTCAAATGTTTTATTTTTGAACGTCAGTTCACATTTGTAGGTGGATCATCAGTGTTAGAGCTAAAATTAGCATGTTTAAAGTGATTTTCATGCTTCCAGGGGCTCGGGAAGTTAATTAAATACCATTTGGAGGCATTTAATGTTCGAGCAAAAACGGCTGATTTTCGACAAAAGAGATAACACCCCCCCATTACGTCATGCTTCAGAAATGTGGAAAATGGTCCGTTTTCAAATGTTTTATTTTTGAACGTCAGTTCACATTTGTAGGTGGATCATCAGTGTTAGAGCTAAAATTAGCATGTTTAAAGTGATTTTCATGCTTCCAGGGGCTCGGGAAGTGAAATAAATACCATTTGGAGGCATTTAATGGTCGAGCAAAAACGGCTGATTTTCGACAAAAGAGATAACACCCCCCCATTACGTCATGCTTCAGAAATGTGGAAAATGGTCCGTTTTCAAATGTTTTATTTTTGAACGTCAGTTCACATTTGTAGGTGGATCATCAGTGTTAGAGCTAAAATTAGCATGTTTAAAGTGATTTTCATGCTTCCAGGGGCCCAAAACACAAGATTTATGGAATGGTTAAAAGTGCATGAAAATGGCCAATTTACTCACTCTGAGTTCTCAAAAAGGGTTTCTTCACCCCGGGAAGTTAATTAAATACCATTTGGAGGCATTTAATGTTCGAGCAAAAACGGCTGATTTTCGACAAAAGAGATAACACCCCCCCATTACGTCATGCTTCAGAAATGTGGAAAATGGTCCGTTTTCAAATGTTTTATTTTTGAACGTCAGTTCACATTTGTAGGTGGATCATCAGTGTTAGAGCTAAAATTAGCATGTTTAAAGTGATTTTCATGCTTCCAGGGGCCCAAAACACAAGATTTATGGAATGGTTAAAAGTGCATGAAAATGGCCAATTTACTCACTCTGAGTTCTCAAAAAGGGTTTCTTCAACCCGGGAAGTTAATTAAATACCATTTGGAGGCATTTAATGTTCGAGCAAAAACGGCTGATTTTCGACAAAAGAGATAACACCCCCCCATTACGTCATGCTTCAGAAATGTGGAAAATGGTCCGTTTTCAAATGTTTTATTTTTGAACGTCAGTTCACATTTGTGGGTGGATCATCAGTGTTAGAGCTAAAATTAGCATGTTTAAAGTGATTTTCATGCTTCCAGGGGCTCGGGAAGTTATTTAAATACCATTTGGAGGCATTTAATGTTCGAGCAAAAACGGCTGATTTTCGACAAAAGAGATAACACCCCCCCATTACGTCATGCTTCAGAAATGTGGAAAATGGTCCGTTTTCAAATGTTTTATTTTTGAACGTCAGTTCACATTTGTAGGTGGATCATCAGTGTTAGAGCTAAAATTAGCATGTTTAAAGTGATTTTCATGCTTCCAGGGGCCCAAAACACAAGATTTATGGAATGGTTAAAAGTGCATGAAAATGGCCAATTTACTCACTCTGAGTTCTCAAAAAGGGTTTCTTCACCCCGGGAAGTTAATTAAATACCATTTGGAGGCATTTAATGTTCGAGCAAAAACGGCTGATTTTCGACAAAAGAGATAACACCCCCCCATTACGTCATGCTTCAGAAATGTGGAAAATGGTCCGTTTTCAAATGTTTTATTTTTGAACGTCAGTTCACATTTGTAGGTGGATCATCAGTGTTAGAGCTAAAATTAGCATGTTTAAAGTGATTTTCATGCTTCCAGGGGCTCGGGAAGTTAATTAAATACCATTTGGAGGCATTTAATGTTCGAGCAAAAACGGCTGATTTTCGACAAAAGAGATAACACCCCCCCATTACGTCATGCTTCAGAAATGTGGAAAATGGTCCGTTTTCAAATGTTTTATTTTTGAACGTCAGTTCACATTTGTAGGTGGATCATCAGTGTTAGAGTTAAAATTAGCATGTTTAAAGTGATTTTCATGCTTCCAGGGGCCCAAAACACAAGGTTTATGGAATGGTTAAAAGTGCATGAAAATGGCCAATTTACTCACTCTGAGTTCTCAAAAAGGGTTTCTTCACCCCGGGAAGTGAAATAAATACCATTTGGAGGCATTTAATGTTCGAGCAAAAACGGCTGATTTTCGACAAAAGAGATAACACCCCCCCATTACGTCATGCTTCAGAAATGTGGAAAATGGTCCGTTTTCAAATGTTTTATTTTTGAACGTCAGTTCACATTTGTAGGTGGATCATCAGTGTTAGAGCTAAAATTAGCATGTTTAAAGTGATTTTCATGCTTCCAGGGGCTCGGGAAGTGAAATAAATACCATTTGGAGGCATTTAATGTTCGAGCAAAAACGGCTGATTTTCGACAAAAGAGATAACACCCCCCCATTACGTCATGCTTCAGAAATGTGGAAAATGGTCCGTTTTCAAATGTTTTATTTTTGAACGTCAGTTCACATTTGTAGGTGGATCATCAGTGTTAGAGCTAAAATTAGCATGTTTAAAGTGATTTTCATGCTTCCAGGGGCCCAAAACACAAGATTTATGGAATGGTTAAAAGTGCATGAAAATGGCCAATTTACTCACTCTGAGTTCTCAAAAAGGGTTTCTTCACCCCGGGAAGTTAATTAAATACCATTTGAAGGCATTTAATGTTCGAGCAAAAACGGCTGATTTTCGACAAAAGAGATAACACCCCCCCATTACGTCATGCTTCAGAAATGTGGAAAATGGTCCGTTTTCAAATGTTTTATTTTTGAACGTCAGTTCACATTTGTAGGTGGATCATCAGTGTTAGAGCTAAAATTAGCATGTTTAAAGTGATTTTCATGCTTCCAGGGGCTCGGGAAGTTAATTAAATACCATTTGGAGGCATTTAATGTTCGAGCAAAAACGGCTGATTTTCGACAAAAGAGATAACACCCCCCCATTACGTCATGCTTCAGAAATGTGGAAAATGGTCCGTTTTCAAATGTTTTATTTTTGAACGTCAGTTCACATTTGTAGGTGGATCATCAGTGTTAGAGCTAAAATTAGCATGTTTAAAGTGATTTTCATGCTTCCAGGGGCCCAAAACACAAGATTTATGGAATGGTTAAAAGTGCATGAAAATGGCCAATTTACTCACTCTGAGTTCTCAAAAAGGGTTTCTTCACCCCGGGAAGTTAATTAAATACCATTTGGAGGCATTTAATGTTCGAGCAAAAACGGCTGATTTTCGACAAAAGAGATAACACCCCCCCATTACGTCATGCTTCAGAAATGTGGAAAATGGTCCGTTTTCAAATGTTTTATTTTTGAACGTCAGTTCACATTTGTAGGTGGATCATCAGTGTTAGAGCTAAAATTAGCATGTTTAAAGTGATTTTCATGCTTCCAGGGGCCCGGGAAGTTAATTAAATACCATTTGGAGGCATTTAATGTTCGAGCAAAAACGGCTGATTTTCGACAAAAGAGATAACACCCCCCCATTACGTCATGCTTCAGAAATGTGGAAAATGGTCCGTTTTCAAATGTTTTATTTTTGAACGTCAGTTCACATTTGTAGGTGGATCATCAGTGTTAGAGTTAAAATTAGCATGTTTAAAGTGATTTTCATGCTTCCAGGGGCCCAAAACACAAGATTTATGGAATGGTTAAAAGTGCATGAAAATGGCCAATTTACTCACTCTGAGTTCTCAAAAAGGGTTTCTTCACCCCGGGAAGTGAAATAAATATCATTTGGAGGCATTTAATGTTCGAGCAAAAACGGCTGATTTTCGACAAAAGAGATAACACCCCCCCATTACGTCATGCTTCAGAAATGTGGAAAATGGTCCGTTTTCAAATGTTTTATTTTTGAGCGTCAGTTCACATTTGTAGGTGGATCATCAGTGTTAGAGCTAAAATTAGCATGTTTAAAGTGATTTTCATGCTTCCAGGGGCTCGGGAAGTGAAATAAATACCATTTGGAGGCATTTAATGTTCGAGCAAAAACGGCTGATTTTCGACAAAAGAGATAACACCCCCCCATTACGTCATGCTTCAGAAATGTGGAAAATGGTCCGTTTTCAAATGTTTTATTTTTGAACGTCAGTTCACATTTGTAGGTGGATCATCAGTGTTAGAGCTAAAATTAGCATGTTTAAAGTGATTTTCATGCTTCCAGGGGCCCAAAACACAAGATTTATGGAATGGTTAAAAGTGCATGAAAATGGCCAATTTACTCACTCTGAGTTCTCAAAAAGGGTTTCTTCACCCCGGGAAGTTAATTAAATACCATTTGGAGGCATTTAATGTTCGAGCAAAAACGGCTGATTTTCGACAAAAGAGATAACACCCCCCCATTACGTCATGCTTCAGAAATGTGGAAAATGGTCCGTTTTCAAATGTTTTATTTTTGAACGTCAGTTCACATTTGTAGGTGGATCATCAGTGTTAGAGTTAAAATTAGCATGTTTAAAGTGATTTTCATGCTTCCAGGGGCCCAAAACACAAGATTTATGGAATGGTTAAAAGTGCATGAAAATGGCCAATTTACTCACTCTGAGTTCTCAAAAAGGGTTTCTTCACCCCGGGAAGTGAAATAAATATCATTTGGAGGCATTTAATGTTCGAGCAAAAACGGCTGATTTTCGACAAAAGAGATAACACCCCCCCATTACGTCATGCTTCAGAAATGTGGAAAATGGTCCGTTTTCAAATGTTTTATTTTTGAGCGTCAGTTCACATTTGTAGGTGGATCATCAGTGTTAGAGCTAAAATTAGCATGTTTAAAGTGATTTTCATGCTTCCAGGGGCTCGGGAAGTGAAATAAATACCATTTGGAGGCATTTAATGGTCGAGCAAAAACGGCTGATTTTCGACAAAAGAGATAACACCCCCCCATTACGTCATGCTTCAGAAATGTGGAAAATGGTCCGTTTTCAAATGTTTTATTTTTGAACGTCAGTTCACATTTGTAGGTGGATCATCAGTGTTAGAGCTAAAATTAGCATGTTTAAAGTGATTTTCATGCTTCCAGGGGCCCAAAACACAAGATTTATGGAATGGTTAAAAGTGCATGAAAATGGCCAATTTACTCACTCTGAGTTCTCAAAAAGGGTTTCTTCACCCCGGGAAGTTAATTAAATACCATTTGGAGGCATTTAATGTTCGAGCAAAAACGGCTGATTTTCGACAAAAGAGATAACACCCCCCCATTACGTCATGCTTCAGAAATGTGGAAAATGGTCCGTTTTCAAATGTTTTATTTTTGAACGTCAGTTCACATTTGTAGGTGGATCATCAGTGTTAGAGCAAAAATTAGCATGTTTAAAGTGATTTTCATGCTTCCAGGGGCCCGGGAAGTTAATTAAATACCATTTGGAGGCATTTAATGTTCGAGCAAAAACGGCTGATTTTCGACAAAAGAGATAACACCCCCCCATTACGTCATGCTTCAGAAATGTGGAAAATGGTCCGTTTTCAAATGTTTTATTTTTGAACGTCAGTTCACATTTGTAGGTGGATCATCAGTGTTAGAGTTAAAATTAGCATGTTTAAAGTGATTTTCATGCTTCCAGGGGCCCAAAACACAAGATTTATGGAATGGTTAAAAGTGCATGAAAATGGCCAATTTACTCACTCTGAGTTCTCAAAAAGGGTTTCTTCACCCCGGGAAGTGAAATAAATATCATTTGGAGGCATTTAATGTTCGAGCAAAAACGGCTGATTTTCGACAAAAGAGATAACACCCCCCCATTACGTCATGCTTCAGAAATGTGGAAAATGGTCCGTTTTCAAATGTTTTATTTTTGAGCGTCAGTTCACATTTGTAGGTGGATCATCAGTGTTAGAGCTAAAATTAGCATGTTTAAAGTGATTTTCATGCTTCCAGGGGCTCGGGAAGTGAAATAAATACCATTTGGAGGCATTTAATGTTCGAGCAAAAACGGCTGATTTTCGACAAAAGAGATAACACCCCCCCATTACGTCATGCTTCAGAAATGTGGAAAATGGTCCGTTTTCAAATGTTTTATTTTTGAACGTCAGTTCACATTTGTAGGTGGATCATCAGTGTTAGAGCTAAAATTAGCATGTTTAAAGTGATTTTCATGCTTCCAGGGGCCCAAAACACAAGATTTATGGAATGGTTAAAAGTGCATGAAAATGGCGAATTTACTCACTCTGAGTTCTCAAAAAGGGTTTCTTCACCCCGGGAAGTTAATTAAATACCATTTGGAGGCATTTAATGTTCGAGCAAAAACGGCTGATTTTCGACAAAAGAGATAACACCCCCCCATTACGTCATGCTTCAGAAATGTGGAAAATGGTCCGTTTTCAAATGTTTTATTTTTGAACGTCAGTTCACATTTGTAGGTGGATCATCAGTGTTAGAGCTAAAATTAGCATGTTTAAAGTGATTTTCATGCTTCCAGGGGCCCAAAACACAAGATTTATGGAATGGTTAAAAGTGCATGAAAATGGCCAATTTACTCACTCTGAGTTCTCAAAAAGGGTTTCTTCACCCCGGGAAGTTAATTAAATACCATTTGGAGGCATTTAATGTTCGAGCAAAAACGGCTGATTTTCGACAAAAGAGATAACACCCCCCCATTACGTCATGCTTCAGAAATGTGGAAAATGGTCCGTTTTCAAATGTTTTATTTTTGAACGTCAGTTCACATTTGTAGGTGGATCATCAGTGTTAGAGCTAAAATTAGCATGTTTAAAGTGATTTTCATGCTTCCAGAGGCTCGGGAAGTTAATTAAATACCATTTGGAGGCATTTAATGTTCGAGCAAAAACGGCTGATTTTCGACAAAAGAGATAACACCCCCCCATTACGTCATGCTTCAGAAATGTGGAAAATGGTCCGTTTTCAAATGTTTTATTTTTGAACGTCAGTTCACATTTGTAGGTGGATCATCAGTGTTAGAGCTAAAATTAGCATGTTTAAAGTGATTTTCATGCTTCCAGGGGCCCAAAACACAAGATTTATGGAATGGTTAAAAGTGCATGAAAATGGCCAATTTACTCACTCTGAGTTCTCAAAAAGGGTTTCTTCACCCCGGGAAGTGAAATAAATATCATTTGGAGGCATTTAATGTTCGAGCAAAAACGGCTGATTTTCGACAAAAGAGATAACACCCCCCCATTACGTCATGCTTCAGAAATGTGGAAAATGGTCCGTTTTCAAATGTTTTATTTTTGAGCGTCAGTTCACATTTGTAGGTGGATCATCAGTGTTAGAGCTAAAATTAGCATGTTTAAAGTGATTTTCATGCTTCCAGGGGCTCGGGAAGTGAAATAAATACCATTTGGAGGCATTTAATGTTCGAGCAAAAACGGCTGATTTTCGACAAAAGAGATAACACCCCCCCATTACGTCATGCTTCAGAAATGTGGAAAATGGTCCGTTTTCAAATGTTTTATTTTTGAACGTCAGTTCACATTTGTAGGTGGATCATCAGTGTTAGAGCTAAAATTAGCATGTTTAAAGTGATTTTCATGCTTCCAGGGGCCCAAAACACAAGATTTATGGAATGGTTAAAAGTGCATGAAAATGGCCAATTTACTCACTCTGAGTTCTCAAAAAGGGTTTCTTCACCCCGGGAAGTTAATTAAATACCATTTGGAGGCATTTAATGTTCGAGCAAAAACGGCTGATTTTCGACAAAAGAGATAACACCCCCCCATTACGTCATGCTTCAGAAATGTGGAAAATGGTCCGTTTTCAAATGTTTTATTTTTGAACGTCAGTTCACATTTGTAGGTGGATCATCAGTGTTAGAGCTAAAATTAGCATGTTTAAAGTGATTTTCATGCTTCCAGGGGCCCAAAACACAAGATTTATGGAATGGTTAAAAGTGCATGAAAATGGCCAATTTACTCACTCTGAGTTCTCAAAAAGGGTTTCTTCACCCCGGGAAGTTAATTAAATACCATTTGGAGGCATTTAATGTTCGAGCAAAAACGGCTGATTTTCGACAAAAGAGATAACACCCCCCCATTACGTCATGCTTCAGAAATGTGGAAAATGGTCCGTTTTCAAATGTTTTATTTTTGAACGTCAGTTCACATTTGTAGGTGGATCATCAGTGTTAGAGCAAAAATTAGCATGTTTAAAGTGATTTTCATGCTTCCAGGGGCCCGGGAAGTTAATTAAATACCATTTGGAGGCATTTAATGTTCGAGCAAAAACGGCTGATTTTCGACAAAAGAGATAACACCCCCCCATTACGTCATGCTTCAGAAATGTGGAAAATGGTCCGTTTTCAAATGTTTTATTTTTGAACGTCAGTTCACATTTGTAGGTGGATCATCAGTGTTAGAGTTAAAATTAGCATGTTTAAAGTGATTTTCATGCTTCCAGGGGCCCAAAACACAAGATTTATGGAATGGTTAAAAGTGCATGAAAATGGCCAATTTACTCACTCTGAGTTCTCAAAAAGGGTTTCTTCACCCCGGGAAGTGAAATAAATATCATTTGGAGGCATTTAATGTTCGAGCAAAAACGGCTGATTTTCGACAAAAGAGATAACACCCCCCCATTACGTCATGCTTCAGAAATGTGGAAAATGGTCCGTTTTCAAATGTTTTATTTTTGAGCGTCAGTTCACATTTGTAGGTGGATCATCAGTGTTAGAGCTAAAATTAGCATGTTTAAAGTGATTTTCATGCTTCCAGGGGCTCGGGAAGTGAAATAAATACCATTTGGAGGCATTTAATGTTCGAGCAAAAACGGCTGATTTTCGACAAAAGAGATAACACCCCCCCATTACGTCATGCTTCAGAAATGTGGAAAATGGTCCGTTTTCAAATGTTTTATTTTTGAACGTCAGTTCACATTTGTAGGTGGATCATCAGTGTTAGAGCTAAAATTAGCATGTTTAAAGTGATTTTCATGCTTCCAGGGGCCCAAAACACAAGATTTATGGAATGGTTAAAAGTGCATGAAAATGGCCAATTTACTCACTCTGAGTTCTCAAAAAGGGTTTCTTCACCCCGGGAAGTTAATTAAATACCATTTGGAGGCATTTAATGTTCGAGCAAAAACGGCTGATTTTCGACAAAAGAGATAACACCCCCCCATTACGTCATGCTTCAGAAATGTGGAAAATGGTCCGTTTTCAAATGTTTTATTTTTGAACGTCAGTTCACATTTGTAGGTGGATCATCAGTGTTAGAGCTAAAATTAGCATGTTTAAAGTGATTTTCATGCTTCCAGGGGCTCGGGAAGTTAATTAAATACCATTTGGAGGCATTTAATGTTCGAGCAAAAACGGCTGATTTTCGACAAAAGAGATAACACCCCCCCATTACGTCATGCTTCAGAAATGTGGAAAATGGTCCGTTTTCAAATGTTTTATTTTTGAACGTCAGTTCACATTTGTAGGTGGATCATCAGTGTTAGAGCTAAAATTAGCATGTTTAAAGTGATTTTCATGCTTCCAGGGGCCCAAAACACAAGATTTATGCAATGGTTAAAAGTGCATGAAAATGGCCAATTTACTCACTCTGAGTTCTCAAAAAGGGTTTCTTCACCCCGGGAAGTTAATTAAATACCATTTGGAGGCATTTAATGTTCGAGCAAAAACGGCTGATTTTCGACAAAAGAGATAACACCCCCCCATTACGTCATGCTTCAGAAATGTGGAAAATGGTCCGTTTTCAAATGTTTTATTTTTGAACGTCAGTTCACATTTGTAGGTGGATCATCAGTGTTAGAGCTAAAATTAGCATGTTTAAAGTGATTTTCATGCTTCCAGGGGCTCGGGAAGTTAATTAAATACCATTTGGAGGCATTTAATGTTCGAGCAAAAACGGCTGATTTTCGACAAAAGAGATAACACCCCCCCATTACGTCATGCTTCAGAAATGTGGAAAATGGTCCGTTTTCAAATGTTTTATTTTTGAACGTCAGTTCACATTTGTAGGTGGATCATCAGTGTTAGAGCTAAAATTAGCATGTTTAAAGTGATTTTCATGCTTCCAGGGGCTCGGGAAGTGAAATAAATACCATTTGGAGGCATTTAATGTTCGAGCAAAAACGGCTGATTTTCGACAAAAGAGATAACACCCCCCCATTACGTCATGTTTCAGAAATGTGGAAAATGGTCCGTTTTCAAATGTTTTATTTTTGAACGTCAGTTCACATTTGTAGGTGGATCATCAGTGTTAGAGCTAAAATTAGCATGTTTAAAGTGATTTTCATGCTTCCAGGGGCCCAAAACACAAGATTTATGGAATGGTTAAAAGTGCATGAAAATGGCCAATTTACTCACTCTGAGTTCTCAAAAAGGGTTTCTTCACCCCGGGAAGTTAATTAAATACCATTTGGAGGCATTTAATGTTCGAGCAAAAACGGCTGATTTTCGACAAAAGAGATAACACCCCCCCATTACGTCATGCTTCAGAAATGTGGAAAATGGTCCGTTTTCAAATGTTTTATTTTTGAACGTCAGTTCACATTTGTAGGTGGATCATCAGTGTTAGAGCTAAAATTAGCATGTTTAAAGTGATTTTCATGCTTCCAGGGGCTCGGGAACTTAATTAAATACCATTTGGAGGCATTTAATGTTCGAGCAAAAACGGCTGATTTTCGACAAAAGAGATAACACCCCCCCATTACGTCATGCTTCAGAAATGTGGAAAATGGTCCGTTTTCAAATGTTTTATTTTTGAACGTCAGTTCACATTTGTAGGTGGATCATCAGTGTTAGAGCTAAAATTAGCATGTTTAAAGTGATTTTCATGCTTCCAGGGGCCCAAAACACAAGATTTATGGAATGGTTAAAAGTGCATGAAAATGGCCAATTTACTCACTCTGAGTTCTCAAAAAGGGTTTCTTCACCCCGGGAAGTTAATTAAATACCATTTGGAGGCATTTAATGTTCGAGCAAAAACGGCTGATTTTCGACAAAAGAGATAACACCCCCCCATTACGTCATGCTTCAGAAATGTGGAAAATGGTCCGTTTTCAAATGTTTTATTTTTGAATGTCAGTTCACATTTGTAGGTGGATCATCAGTGTTAGAGCTAAAATTAGCATGTTTAAAGTGATTTTCATGCTTCCAGGGGCTCGGGAAGTTAATTAAATACCATTTGGAGGCATTTAATGTTCGAGCAAAAACGGCTGATTTTCGACAAAAGAGATAACACCCCCCCATTACGTCATGCTTCAGAAATGTGGAAAATGGTCCGTTTTCAAATGTTTTATTTTTGAACGTCAGTTCACATTTGTAGGTGGATCATCAGTGTTAGAGCTAAAATTAGCATGTTTAAAGTGATTTTCATGCTTCCAGGGGCCCAAAACACAAGATTTATGGAATGGTTAAAAGTGCATGAAAATGGCCAATTTACTCACTCTGAGTTCTCAAAAAGGGTTTCTTCACCCCGGGAAGTTAATTAAATACCATTTGGAGGCATTTAATGTTCGAGCAAAAACGGCTGATTTTCGACAAAAGAGATAACACCCCCCCATTACGTCATGCTTCAGAAATGTGGAAAATGGTCCGTTTTCAAATGTTTTATTTTTGAACGTCAGTTCACATTTGTAGGTGGATCATCAGTGTTAGAGCTAAAATTAGCATGTTTAAAGTGATTTTCATGCTTCCAGGGGCTCGGGAAGTTAATTAAATACCATTTGGAGGCATTTAATGTTCGAGCAAAAACGGCTGATTTTCGACAAAAGAGATAACACCCCCCCATTACGTCATGCTTCAGAAATGTGGAAAATGGTCCGTTTTCAAATGTTTTATTTTTGAACGTCAGTTCACATTTGTAGGTGGATCATCAGTGTTAGAGCTAAAATTAGCATGTTTAAAGTGATTTTCATGCTTCCAGGGGCCCAAAACACAAGATTTATGGAATGGTTAAAAGTGCATGAAAATGGCCAATTTACTCACTCTGAGTTCTCAAAAAGGGTTTCTTCACCCCGGGAAGTTAATTAAATACCATTTGGAGGCATTTAATGTTCGAGCAAAAACGGCTGATTTTCGACAAAAGAGATAACACCCCCCCATTACGTCATGCTTCAGAAATGTGGAAAATGGTCCGTTTTCAAATGTTTTATTTTTGAACGTCAGTTCACATTTGTAGGTGGATCATCAGTGTTAGAGCTAAAATTAGCATGTTTAAAGTGATTTTCATGCTTCCAGGGGCTCGGGAAGTTAATTAAATACCATTTGGAGGCATTTAATGTTCGAGCAAAAACGGCTGATTTTCGACAAAAGAGATAACACCCCCCCATTACGTCATGCTTCAGAAATGTGGAAAATGGTCCGTTTTCAAATGTTTTATTTTTGAACGTCAGTTCACATTTGTAGGTGGATCATCAGTGTTAGAGCTAAAATTAGCATGTTTAAAGTGATTTTCATGCTTCCAGGGGCTCGGGAAGTGAAATAAATACCATTTGGAGGCATTTAATGTTCGAGCAAAAACGGCTGATTTTCGACAAAAGAGATAACACCCCCCCATTACGTCATGTTTCAGAAATGTGGAAAATGGTCCGTTTTCAAATGTTTTATTTTTGAACGTCAGTTCACATTTGTAGGTGGATCATCAGTGTTAGAGCTAAAATTAGCATGTTTAAAGTGATTTTCATGCTTCCAGGGGCCCAAAACACAAGATTTATGGAATGGTTAAAAGTGCATGAAAATGGCCAATTTACTCACTCTGAGTTCTCAAAAAGGGTTTCTTCACCCCGGGAAGTTAATTAAATACCATTTGGAGGCATTTAATGTTCGAGCAAAAACGGCTGATTTTCGACAAAAGAGATAACACCCCCCCATTACGTCATGCTTCAGAAATGTGGAAAATGGTCCGTTTTCAAATGTTTTATTTTTGAACGTCAGTTCACATTTGTAGGTGGATCATCAGTGTTAGAGCTAAAATTAGCATGTTTAAAGTGATTTTCATGCTTCCAGGGGCTCGGGAACTTAATTAAATACCATTTGGAGGCATTTAATGTTCGAGCAAAAACGGCTGATTTTCGACAAAAGAGATAACACCCCCCCATTACGTCATGCTTCAGAAATGTGGAAAATGGTCCGTTTTCAAATGTTTTATTTTTGAACGTCAGTTCACATTTGTAGGTGGATCATCAGTGTTAGAGCTAAAATTAGCATGTTTAAAGTGATTTTCATGCTTCCAGGGGCCCAAAACACAAGATTTATGGAATGGTTAAAAGTGCATGAAAATGGCCAATTTACTCACTCTGAGTTCTCAAAAAGGGTTTCTTCACCCCGGGAAGTTAATTAAATACCATTTGGAGGCATTTAATGTTCGAGCAAAAACGGCTGATTTTCGACAAAAGAGATAACACCCCCCCATTACGTCATGCTTCAGAAATGTGGAAAATGGTCCGTTTTCAAATGTTTTATTTTTGAATGTCAGTTCACATTTGTAGGTGGATCATCAGTGTTAGAGCTAAAATTAGCATGTTTAAAGTGATTTTCATGCTTCCAGGGGCTCGGGAAGTTAATTAAATACCATTTGGAGGCATTTAATGTTCGAGCAAAAACGGCTGATTTTCGACAAAAGAGATAACACCCCCCCATTACGTCATGCTTCAGAAATGTGGAAAATGGTCCGTTTTCAAATGTTTTATTTTTGAACGTCAGTTCACATTTGTAGGTGGATCATCAGTGTTAGAGCTAAAATTAGCATGTTTAAAGTGATTTTCATGCTTCCAGGGGCCCAAAACACAAGATTTATGGAATGGTTAAAAGTGCATGAAAATGGCCAATTTACTCACTCTGAGTTCTCAAAAAGGGTTTCTTCACCCCGGGAAGTTAATTAAATACCATTTGGAGGCATTTAATGTTCGAGCAAAAACGGCTGATTTTCGACAAAAGAGATAACACCCCCCCATTACGTCATGCTTCAGAAATGTGGAAAATGGTCCGTTTTCAAATGTTTTATTTTTGAACGTCAGTTCACATTTGTAGGTGGATCATCAGTGTTAGAGCTAAAATTAGCATGTTTAAAGTGATTTTCATGCTTCCAGGGGCTCGGGAAGTTAATTAAATACCATTTGGAGGCATTTAATGTTCGAGCAAAAACGGCTGATTTTCGACAAAAGAGATAACACCCCCCCATTACGTCATGCTTCAGAAATGTGGAAAATGGTCCGTTTTCAAATGTTTTATTTTTGAACGTCAGTTCACATTTGTAGGTGGATCATCAGTGTTAGAGCTAAAATTAGCATGTTTAAAGTGATTTTCATGCTTCCAGGGGCCCAAAACACAAGATTTATGGAATGGTTAAAAGTGCATGAAAATGGCCAATTTACTCACTCTGAGTTCTCAAAAAGGGTTTCTTCACCCCGGGAAGTTAATTAAATACCATTTGGAGGCATTTAATGTTCGAGCAAAAACGGCTGATTTTCGACAAAAGAGATAACACCCCCCCATTACGTCATGCTTCAGAAATGTGGAAAATGGTCCGTTTTCAAATGTTTTATTTTTGAACGTCAGTTCACATTTGTAGGTGGATCATCAGTGTTAGAGCTAAAATTAGCATGTTTAAAGTGATTTTCATGCTTCCAGGGGCTCGGGAAGTTAATTAAATACCATTTGGAGGCATTTAATGTTCGAGCAAAAACGGCTGATTTTCGACAAAAGAGATAACACCCCCCCATTACGTCATGCTTCAGAAATGTGGAAAATGGTCCGTTTTCAAATGTTTTATTTTTGAACGTCAGTTCACATTTGTAGGTGGATCATCAGTGTTAGAGCTAAAATTAGCATGTTTAAAGTGATTTTCATGCTTCCAGGGGCTCGGGAAGTGAAATAAATACCATTTGGAGGCATTTAATGTTCGAGCAAAAACGGCTGATTTTCGACAAAAGAGATAACACCCCCCCATTACGTCATGTTTCAGAAATGTGGAAAATGGTCCGTTTTCAAATGTTTTATTTTTGAACGTCAGTTCACATTTGTAGGTGGATCATCAGTGTTAGAGCTAAAATTAGCATGTTTAAAGTGATTTTCATGCTTCCAGGGGCCCAAAACACAAGATTTATGGAATGGTTAAAAGTGCATGAAAATGGCCAATTTACTCACTCTGAGTTCTCAAAAAGGGTTTCTTCACCCCGGGAAGTTAATTAAATACCATTTGGAGGCATTTAATGTTCGAGCAAAAACGGCTGATTTTCGACAAAAGAGATAACACCCCCCCATTACGTCATGCTTCAGAAATGTGGAAAATGGTCCGTTTTCAAATGTTTTATTTTTGAACGTCAGTTCACATTTGTAGGTGGATCATCAGTGTTAGAGCTAAAATTAGCATGTTTAAAGTGATTTTCATGCTTCCAGGGGCTCGGGAAGTGAAATAAATACCATTTGGAGGCATTTAATGGTCGAGCAAAAACGGCTGATTTTCGACAAAAGAGATAACACCCCCCCATTACGTCATGCTTCAGAAATGTGGAAAATGGTCCGTTTTCAAATGTTTTATTTTTGAACGTCAGTTCACATTTGTAGGTGGATCATCAGTGTTAGAGCTAAAATTAGCATGTTTAAAGTGATTTTCATGCTTCCAGGGGCCCAAAACACAAGATTTATGGAATGGTTAAAAGTGCATGAAAATGGCCAATTTACTCACTCTGAGTTCTCAAAAAGGGTTTCTTCACCCCGGGAAGTTAATTAAATACCATTTGGAGGCATTTAATGTTCGAGCAAAAACGGCTGATTTTCGACAAAAGAGATAACACCCCCCCATTACGTCATGCTTCAGAAATGTGGAAAATGGTCCGTTTTCAAATGTTTTATTTTTGAACGTCAGTTCACATTTGTAGGTGGATCATCAGTGTTAGAGCTAAAATTAGCATGTTTAAAGTGATGTTCATGCTTCCAGGGGCTCGGGAAGTTAATTAAATACCATTTGGAGGCATTTAATGTTCGAGCAAAAACGGCTGATTTTCGACAAAAGAGATAACCCCCCCCCATTACGTCATGCTTCAGAAATGTGGAAAATGGTCCGTTTTCAAATGTTTTATTTTTGAACGTCAGTTCACATTTGTAGGTGGATCATCAGTGTTAGAGCTAAAATTAGCATGTTTAAAGTGATTTTCATGCTTCCAGGGGCCCAAAACACAAGATTTATGGAATGGTTAAAAGTGCATGAAAATGGCCAATTTACTCACTCTGAGTTCTCAAAAAGGGTTTCTTCACCCCGGGAAGTTAATTAAATACCATTTGGAGGCATTTAATGTTCGAGCAAAAACGGCTGATTTTCGACAAAAGAGATAACACCCCCCCATTACGTCATGCTTCAGAAATGTGGAAAATGGTCCGTTTTCAAATGTTTTATTTTTGAACGTCAGTTCACATTTGTAGGTGGATCATCAGTGTTAGAGCTAAAATTAGCATGTTTAAAGTGATTTTCATGCTTCCAGGGGCTCGGGAAGTTAATTAAATACCATTTGGAGGCATTTAATGTTCGAGCAAAAACGGCTGATTTTCGACAAAAGAGATAACACCCCCCCCATTACGTCATGCTTCAGAAATGTGGAAAATGGTCCGTTTTCAAATGTTTTATTTTTGAACGTCAGTTCACATTTGTAGGTGGATCATCAGTGTTAGAGCTAAAATTAGCATGTTTAAAGTGATTTTCATGCTTCCAGGGGCCCAAAACACAAGATTTATGGAATGGTTAAAAGTGCATGAAAATGGCCAATTTACTCACTCTGAGTTCTCAAAAAGGGTTTCTTCACCCCGGGAAGTTAATTAAATACCATTTGGAGGCATTTAATGTTCGAGCAAAAACGGCTGATTTTCGACAAAAGAGATAACACCCCCCCATTACGTCATGCTTCAGAAATGTGGAAAATGGTCCGTTTTCAAATGTTTTATTTTTGAACGTCAGTTCACATTTGTAGGTGGATCATCAGTGTTAGAGCTCAAATTAGCATGTTTAAAGTGATTTTCATGCTTCCAGGGGCTCGGGAAGTTAATTAAATACCATTTGGAGGCATTTAATGTTCGAGCAAAAACGGCTGATTTTCGACAAAAGAGATAACACCCCCCCATTACGTCATGCTTCAGAAATGTGGAAAATGGTCCGTTTTCAAATGTTTTATTTTTGAACGTCAGTTCACATTTGTAGGTGGATCATCAGTGTTAGAGTTAAAATTAGCATGTTTAAAGTGATTTTCATGCTTCCAGGGGCCCAAAACACAAGATTTATGGAATGGTTAAAAGTGCATGAAAATGGCCAATTTACTCACTCTGAGTTCTCAAAAAGGGTTTCTTCACCCCGGGAAGTGAAATAAATACCATTTGGAGGCATTTAATGTTCGAGCAAAAACGGCTGATTTTCGACAAAAGAGATAACACCCCCCCATTACGTCATGCTTCAGAAATGTGGAAAATGGTCCGTTTTCAAATGTTTTATTTTTGAGCGTCAGTTCACATTTGTAGGTGGATCATCAGTGTTAGAGCTAAAATTAGCATGTTTAAAGTGATTTTCATGCTTCCAGGGGCTCGGGAAGTGAAATAAATACCATTTGGAGGCATTTAATGTTCGAGCAAAAACGGCTGATTTTCGACAAAAGAGATAACACCCCCCCATTACGTCATGCTTCAGAAATGTGGAAAATGGTCCGTTTTCAAATGTTTTATTTTTGAACGTCAGTTCACATTTGTAGGTGGATCATCAGTGTTAGAGCTAAAATTAGCATGTTTAAAGTGATTTTCATGCTTCCAGGGGCCCAAAACACAAGATTTATGGAATGGTTAAAAGTGCATGAAAATGGCCAATTTACTCACTCTGAGTTCTCAAAAAGGGTTTCTTCACCCCGGGAAGTTAATTAAATACCATTTGGAGGCATTTAATGTTCGAGCAAAAACGGCTGATTTTCGACAAAAGAGATAACACCCCCCCATTACGTCATGCTTCAGAAATGTGGAAAATGGTCCGTTTTCAAATGTTTTATTTTTGAACGTCAGTTCACATTTGTAGGTGGATCATCAGTGTTAGAGCTAAAATTAGCATGTTTAAAGTGATTTTCATGCTTCCAGGGGCCCAAAACACAAGATTTATGGAATGGTTAAAAGTGCATGAAAATGGCCAATTTACTCACTCTGAGTTCTCAAAAAGGGTTTCTTCACCCCGGGAAGTTAATTAAATACCATTTGGAGGCATTTAATGTTCGAGCAAAAACGGCTGATTTTCGACAAAAGAGATAACACCCCCCCATTACGTCATGCTTCAGAAATGTGGAAAATGGTCCGTTTTCAAATGTTTTATTTTTGAACGTCAGTTCACATTTGTAGGTGGATCATCAGTGTTAGAGCTAAAATTAGCATGTTTAAAGTGATTTTCATGCTTCCAGGGGCTCGGGAAGTTAATTAAATACCATTTGGAGGCATTTAATGTTCGAGCAAAAACGGCTGATTTTCGACAAAAGAGGTAACACCCCCCCATTACGTCATGCTTCAGAAATGT